>NW_027507718.1:412025658-412313158 GCF_037356315.1 Lithobates pipiens
GTACTGTGGGGCTTTTTAGTAAAAGCCCCACAGTACGTAAAGGTGCTTTGGAATACTTAGATATAATAGAAAAGGGCACCTTGCCCACGTAAGCTTACAATAAGAAAAAATACCAAAACCAAAAAATGGGCAGACTCTATGGACTACTCAGTCTTTTTCTGCCGTCACTTTTCTGTTTGTAAGTTGTTGGAACAGGGAGTAAGAGAAATTAATAAGTTGTGTATATATAGTAACAGGATGGATATAAATATAGGCTACTGTTTTGACAGTTTTCTTATAAATTGCAACATTAAGTTAGATTTGTATTGAGTAAAAAAAACTGCAGGCTGTCTTTTCTAATCGCCTTCCGAAAATGCAAGATTCCCGGCTATTCCTGGCTCCAGTACTGGATCTGGAACAAGCATTGAGTAAGTGAGATCAAAACTCCAGATTTGCAAGTCAGGGGCTCTCAAAATACTGGGTTTGGACGAAATTCAGTGGGGAGCTGGAAGCTGGTGCGCATATTCAGGCTTTGCCTTTTCATCTTTTGTGCTGCACCACAAGGTCAGTAAGGGGTTCCCAAGTAAAGAGATATTTGGATAACAGCAGTGTTTCTGGATCTGGTTACATAACCAAAATTTGGATGGCACGGTGACTTCTTAACTGGGAGATAAGAATTGCAGAGCAGTAACCTCTGGGGCATCTGGTTTCAGTCTAAAGGGGCAACAATTTACCAGTTTTAACCTTAAGCGGAGTTCCGCTCCCCCTTTTCCAAAAATAAGTCTGCAGCTACAAATGTAGCTGCTGACTTTTACTGTTAGTGCACTTTCCTGTCCAGGCATCCCGCGGTGTCCTCACCCAAGCTGATTCTTGAATCAGGTCTCAGGTGCTGCTGCTGCCATCTCGGCTAAGGGAAACCTGTCAAAACCAGGTACCTGCTCCCCTTCCAGACAAGCTAAGCTTCACCTGTTGGGTGGAGCTCTGCTTTAAGAAAAAGCTTGCACATTATTAACATTCACTAGTAAACCCAGCAAACATGTTGTTTGCTGAATGAATCTTGGATGCTGCAAATAACTGTTGACACATTTGAATCTATTGTGGATGCAGTCAGGCACTGTGCCTGAGACTAAGATCAGAACTGCACACATTATCTAATGCACATTAGTTGAAACTTAACGTCCTGTCTTTGTAATACTGCTTTTTTCTTTTTTGTCTTTCAGCCCAAAGTGTCGATATGAATACAAGCGATCCCAGACACCTGCCAGATATAACTGTTATTGTGGTAAAGTAGAAGACCCACCACTGGACCCATGGCTTGTACCTCATTCTTGTGGCCAAGTTTGTGAAACAGAATTTAAGCCATCTTGTGGTCACAAATGCTTGCTCTTGTGCCATCCAGGTAAACCGAGAAATGAACCATATAGCAATGTGACTGGCTATAAAAGCTTACTACGTTGCAGAATAAATAAGAGATCCTCATGAGCAATTTCATCTTAACTGCTGGTATATTGTTTGATTTGGACGTGTTTATCTTTGATTCTGAAATTAACTGATTCTCAAGCCAGTAGAGATCCACAATGCTAGTTTTTGTCAGGAGCAGCCACCATATGATTTAAAAGTCATACATGAGCATGTCGGCGCTCCTTTACCCCAAGTTACACATCCAAAGGATACTATTTTAAATTCTCTGCTCATGTGAATATAGTGCTGTCATATGTAAGAAGTCACTTGCACTTGTGCACTGGGATACTGCTGGCGATTCAGGTCATTGAGTTATTTCAGATTGCCATTAAACCTGTCCATGCCTCTGCAGCTAGGAATAGGCTCCAGCAACTGCAAGTGTTTGATTTTAGCATATATGAGTTTAGATGCAGCACAAGTGGAGAGTGATTTGACATTTACATATAATCCCAGTTTTAGAGAGTTTGGAATAGTTTCCCTTGTGTGAATTACTAGGTGTAATGGAGCCTTCTGATGTGTGACTGACACAGTAAACAGATGAGTTTCCTGCAGTACACAGGAGCCCCACATTTTTTCAATGCCTCTGTTAAGAGTGCTCCTATATCCTGGCAATCTGGCTGACATGCCTCCTTGACCTGCATGCCTAGTCACTGTCAATCCAAGCTTATTAAATAATGGTCTCCATGAAAGCAGTGTTGGCGAACAGTGATGAGGGGAAAAGGCGCGCATGCTCAACCACACTAGCTCAGCATCTAGCCTCCCTAGACAACAAGTGCTACATGCACTTTTTACACTGGTTGACATGTATGTATTTACCTTATGAACACACGTGTTTTTATTTTTATTTTTTTTGTATCAGTTTTAATCTGGGTAGGTATAAATATTAAAGATATCACAGGCAGCCCCCCTTTTTTTATTAAAAATTTCTACATCTCTTATTATACGAACAATGAAAATTATACATAGTGCCAGTTGGCTGATATGTCCTTACAATCTGTAGCCAACATGGAAACACAATATCTGTGTTGGTCAATTTACACAATTAACATAGAATAATAGACAAACGTACCATATGTTAGACAACATTTGACCACTTGATACAGACCTCTTAGGGCTTAGCTGAGGGGAGAACCAGGTTTTCATATTTATCGTGAGCGTATAGGCCATCTTGTCAGAATACTCAACTAAGATGGAGGATGGAGCCAATTATAGAGAAAATGAAAGCGTGATAAAAGAGAGCAAATCCATTTATTGGCACTGGGCATGCACACCTTTTTTTATTTTTTTTTATTTTTTTTCTTGATTCTAGACAAAAATATACCATTCAAAGCAATTGTCTGATGTTGTTTAGTCCAATAACTTTTACCATAGTGTGTTTGTATATATACAGTTGTGCTCATAAATGTACATACCCTGGCAGAATTTATGGTTTCTTGGGCATCTTTCAGAGAATATGAATAACACAAAAACTTTTCTTTCACTCATGGTTAGTGTTTGGCTGAAGCCATTTATTATCAATCAACTCTTTACTCTTTTGAAATCATAATGGCAACAGAAACTACCCAGATGACTCTGATCAAAAGTTTACATACCCCAGTTCTTAATACTGTGTATTGCCCCCTTTAACATCAATTACAGCTTGAAGTCTTTTGTGGTATTTGTGGATGAGGCTCTTTATCTTCTCAGATTGTAAAGCTGCCCATTCCTCTTGACAAAAAGCCTCTAGTTCCTGTAAATTCTTGGGCTGTCTTGCATGAACTGCATGTTTTGCGATCTCTCCAGATTGGCTCAATGATATTGAGCTCAGGAGACTGAGATGGCCACTCCAGAACCTTCACTTTATTCTGCTGTAGCCAATGACAGGTCGACTTGGCCTTGTGTTTTGGATCATTGTCATGTTGGATTGTCTATGTACGCCCCATGCGCAGTTTCCTGACTGAATGCAAATGTTCCTCCAGTATTTTTTGATAACATAGTGCATTCATCTTGCCAACAATTTTGACCAAATTTCCTGTGCCTAGCTCACACATCCCCAAAACATCAGCGATGCACCTCCGTACCTTTCACCAAAGGCCTTGTTGACTCCTCTCCAAATATAGCATTTATGGTTGTGGCCAAAAAGCTACATTTTTGGCCTCATCACTCCAAATGACTTTGTGCCAGAAAGTTTGAGGCTTGTCTCTGTGCTGTTTGGCATATTGTAAGCGGGATACTTTTTGTGGCATTTGCGCAGTAATGGCTTTCTTCTGGTGACTCGACCGTGCAGCTCATCTTTCTTCAAGTATCTCCTTCTTGTGCATCTTGAAACGGCCACACCACATGTTTTCAGAGAGTCCTGTATTTCACCTAAAGATATTTGTGGGTTTTTCTTTGCATCCCGAACAATTTTCCTGCCAGTTGTGGCTGAAATCAAATTTTAGTTGGTCTACCAACCATGGTTTGGTTTCAACAGAACCCCTAATTTTCCACTTCATGATTACAGTTTGAACACTACTGATTGGCATTCTCAATTCATTGGACATCTTTTTATATCCCTTTCCTGTGTTATACAGTTCCACTACCTTTTCCCACAGATCCTTTGACAAATCTTTTGCTTTCCCCATGACTCCGAATCCAGAAACGTTAGTGCAGCACTGGATGAAAGATTCAAGGGTCTGATAGGAGTCCAGAAACTCATTGGCCTTTTATACACACACTTAATTAAAAGTTACATTTAATAGCAATTCAAACCCCTTTGTGTCAACTTGAATGAATGTTATCAGGCAAATCACCAGGGTATGTAAACTTTTTTGATCAGGGTCATTTGGGTAGTTTCTGTTGCCATTATGATTCAAAAAGAGTAAGTTCAGTTGATTGATAATAATAAACGGCTTCAGCCAAACACTAACCATGATTGAAAAATGTTTTTGTGCTATTCATAGTCTCTGAAAAATGGCCAAGAAATCATAAATTCTGCCAGGGAATGTAAACGTATGAGCACAACTGTATGTGTGTGTGTGTGTGTGTGTGTGTGTGTGTGTGTATGTATGTATATGTGTGTATTATTACTTAGAGGTGTACTCACTTTTGTTGCCAGCGGTTTAGACATTAATGGTTGTGTGTTGCATTATTTTGAGGGGACAGCAAGCGTGTGTGTGTGTGCGTGTTTGTGTGTGTGTGTGTGTATGTGTATATATATATATATATATATATATATATATATATATATATATATATATATATATATATATATATATATATATATATATATATATATATATTATATTACACCACACACACACACACACACACACACACACACACACATATATATATATATATAATTTTCCATTCTAAACTGAATGGGTTGTTTTAGGTGAGGGTTCACATCTACTTTAAGCCTACATTTTTCTTCTAGTAAAGGCACTGTACATCAAATTTATTTTTTAACCTCCCATCCCTGCACAGCAGAAAGTGGCTTCCAGTGCCAGCACCGTTGCTATCATTTTGGCCTGTATTATGAAGCAGGAAGGTGAGGTGTTCAGGGAGATTACTGGAGTAGAGACCACAGGAAAGACCTTGGCAGCAGAGCGTTGTTCATTCACGGTCCAGTGAGACTGGAGGCTAGAAAGACACGAGACCCTAATGGCTTGATATGTGGTGCAAATTGTGGTTGTATGGTAGGCGTGTGCGAGAAACATGAATGTCTGAACAGTACTAAATACCTGGGGGAGGAAAAAAGTTTTTTGCATGCAATTACACTGTATTTAACAGCTTGTGTTCCACATTCAGGACCTAAAACACATCTTTGCACGTTAAGCATTGTTCTATGGTATTTTAAATATAATTTACCTCTTGCAGCTGGAGTTATTTCATCAGTAACCTATCACCTTGTCTACCTGCATTCAGGACCTTGTCCACCTTGTCCAAAGATGGTCACCACATCTTGTTTCTGCAAGAAGGCGAAGCCTATTCCACGCAGGTGCAGTGCCAAGGATTGGTCCTGTCAGCAGTCGTGTGGGAGAATGCTGTTGTGCAGGCAACACAAGTGTGAGAATCCTTGCCATAAAGGTATATTCTGACCACATGTTCATCATATATTTTAATAATTTCTGTGTCAAAAAGCAGTAGTAAACCAATAGCAACCACTGAGTGTTTGTATTATTAAAAAGAAATCCCTATCATTTAGCATTTTTTTCTTGAAATAAAGGGTACATCAACTTAAGCTATAAAGTTTATGAACTGTTTCTATGAACTTGCTTATTAAAGGAGACTGCCTGCCATGCCCCAGAGTCAGCAAGCAAAAATGTCTTTGTGGAAAAAAGGTGGCTGAACGACTGTGTGCAAGTCCAACCTGGCAGTGTGATGTGGTGAGTAATTTACCTGTAGCATATATGAATGCAATATACTAAACTATAATTTTGGAATCTCTGCAGCCAGATCTCCCTCCTTGAGTTCCAGAGCCTCCCACCTTAATTAATTTTTTAATGAAAAATCCAGGAGAGCAAACCATATATATATAATAGGCTGGTGGGTAATTCTTACTGCCAGTGTTAATCCTAAACTGAAATGTTATATCAAGAGGACATATAGATAGTCCTCAATTAAAAATAATACACAAAAATACACTCTAACACTAATGCAAATAACTATCTGAAATTTGGTCTTCCCACAATCTGACAAAGATGTGAACCTGACTAAAATCAAGTTACGTGTTTACTGTGGGCTTCATTGTAGCCTTATAGCTAATGTTAACTGGTCATGATGTCTGTGGTCATGAAACAAGTTCTTTTGAAGGGTAACAGAAGAATGTGGAGATGTTTTATATATTGTTTGGGCATCTTGTGGGTAAATAAGGAAGGTGCCAAAGGTCATCTTGTACTACTGTTTGTCTAGCGTTACCTTTTGCCTTTCAAAGAGAAGTGTAGGAATTACATAAAAATAAACATTCATTCTCCCCTAGATGGCTGTAACTGTCCCCCGAGTGATTTAAAGACCACTGATTGCTCAATTCTCAGGTCTGCTCTTAGCACAGAGCGGTGACTGTCATTGTCACTGCTCTCTGCTCTGCCCCTCCAACTCCAGTTACTGTAGTGCTGAGCTATGGAGTGCTGGGAGGCTGAGCCAGCTGCTGGTCAGGCATCTGGGCAGATCCTGAAATTATCAGGATCCCTTCAGAGCCTGGACCGGATCTGTGACAGCTAAATCTGGGTCATAGGAGTGCAGAACTAAGTGCACCCCTGTGACCTACAGGAGAACAATTGTCCCCTGCAGGTTAATGCCATAAAGTGCTAGTATGCACTGCATACTAGCACATTATTACAGACATACCTTTCAAATGGAGCCCTCCAGTGGTGCTCTGTAATCGCTTCCTGGGCTTCCATCTTCACCCGATCTTCCTTCCTAGTTTCTTGCTCTCCGGCCAGTTGAATGGCCGGGCTGCTATGATGTCACTCCCATTGATGCGGATGGGAGTTGCCATAATGGTACATTTTATGGAACACTCAGTGTTTGCAGCACGACACTCTCTGCATGCATGGCACACTCACTGTTTTTAGTGAATATTGAAAGTACTGTGCTTCCCTTGAATGCGTCATCAACTAGAGCCAATGTTCAGATCTACTAAACGACTTTTGGAGGAACCCTGGTTGAGAATCGCTGGTATACACTTTTTCATTTTATAACACAACATTGTTAAAGCAATACAAACAATTGTGATTTTCTTTTTCATACATCATGGGACACAGAGTTAGGCTAATATTCATTACCTACTGGGTTATACACCAACTTTAGGTGAATCGACACTGGTAGACCAAAGGTCTTTAGACCGGAAGTGATCCCCTATATAACCCCCCTCCCATACAGGAAGTACATCAGTTTTTTTTTTTTTTTTTTTTTTTTACCAGTGTCTGAAAGGTGGATGGACACGTTTGTTTGAGCTCTCTGAGCTCCAGGCTTCTAGTCCCACAATCGGTTCTTAAATGAATAAAGGGATTGACCGGTCTGATCCATTTGACACAGGCTCTATATGCTTAGATAAACAGCACCCAAGCCTTGCAAAGAAGACTCAAGATCCTGCAAGTTTCTGCCTGTAATGCGACCTACGGGCGAAGTGGAATCCTGGCCACTGCAGCACTAAGGCATTCCTGCAGGGTGCTGTACAGGTCCAATGGAGTGGACCCTAAACATGAAAAGGGTACCCTGTCCTTAAAGGTCCTCAAGTGGCAAGAACCCGTCGTGATGGGTTAAGCTCGGGCTCTTCGTTTCTAAGCTGCCCTGTGCCTGCACGAGTAAGTGAAACCCCTTTTATTTACTTATTGTAGGTTGTCCCAGTGATTCTAACAATCAGTTGAGCTAGCTAAAGCCTGGACACCTGTGCGCGGTGACCATACGTGGGAGTTTTGGGCTAGCTTTCGGTGTTTTTAAAGTGTACCTTTTTTTTCTTGTGTCTATCTGTTTTTTACCTGTATGATGGCGCCATTTTGCCTTGGTTCACCATGGCGTCCGTACATTCCTAAGAGAGCTGTTGTGCTCAGCAGTTTGTTTGGCGGCCATGGCGCATGTGGCTTTGCTATAGGCGTTATGCACACTCGAAGCTGCGCATGCGCCGTTTCCTTATCTGGGCGCGCAAAAATTTGCACCATATGTGAATACAGCCGCGCCCGTATGCCGGGACCAAGAACGTGCCTGCGTACGCATGTACAGATTGTTCCAGCGCACAGCCAGCTTTAAGCTGTGTATGCCAAGCATGCGATGCTTCCAGAAGGCAGCTGTGGGACACAGAGCAGGCTCTGAACCAGGCATTGGCAGCGGGTTCATTTCTCCTTATCCAGGTCGCGTAAGTCACCAGGTGTTGCTTGGCAGGATTGTTACATAGGGGCTTGGTGAGCCCTATTAAAGGGTTTCCCTTCTGAGGTGTGTTAATACTACACCCAGGTACTCCCCTTTTGTGGCTAGTAAATGTCTTCAAAAAAGAGGAGCGGGACTAACAATACAGGGAAGGGCACACCTATGTCGTCAGTAGTTCCTGATGAACCTAGACATATCCCTAGTGTTGTATCCCCTGAAGAACCAGAGGCTTCCAGGCAATCTGAGCCGCTGCACCTATCTGGTATGATGCCTGCAGTCAACGCTGCTGCTTCACCTTTTATCACCAAGGATGAACTGTCCTTGGCCCTAGCCGGGTTAGAGCACAGGATTGCTGGCATGATGGCATCCATCCCACAGGATGGCATGAAGCGTGACAGATCCCCCTCCCCTAAGCCTCCTAGTTCGGCGCAGGAATGGGTTGAGGATGGGGAAGAGGTAAAAGCTCAGGCTTCTGTGGAGGGCCTGGTGGATGAGTCTGCTTCTGAGCTATCTGGACAAAAAGATATCCATTTGGTGTCTGCCTCTCAGTCGCAGAGGCTTTTGATCCAGACTCTTATCGAGATGGGTCGTTCTGCCTTTAAGTTGCCTCTTGCAGAGGTTACTGAGCCCCCTGGTCCTCTTTGGGGTCCTCTTCAGGCCGCACAGGCTTTCCCCTTAAACCGTTTGTTGGAACAGGCGGTGTATACTGATTGGGAACATCCTGAAAGGGTTTTTGTTCCTCTTTAAGAGGTTTTCCATTGAATTAATTCTTAAGAAGTGGAGTATGCCAGCCGTAGATTCAGAAATCTTTTCCTTAACAGCTTGCCGTAGTTTCACTGTGGCAGAATGGCACAGCTGGACGAAACATTACCTTACGTCACTTTGCCTTTTGGCAACTAGGGGCACGCCTCGACCCCGAAGGGACATTTATTATTGCTTTCCCCTTACATCCACTGTTGGAACAAGCGGTGTATTCTGATTGGGAACATCCTGACAGGATTTTTGTTCCTCCTAAGAGGTTTTCCTTTTTTTATATCTTTTTAACTTGTCCAATGGATAATGCACAGGGTTTGAAAGACCCTGTTGACAAGAAACTGGAGTCATTATTAAAGGCTTCCTTTTCTTTGGCCAGTTCAGCTATTCAGCCAGCTGTTGCAGCAATTGGTATCTGCCAGTCCGTAAAGGATCAGGTCAGACGGCCTGACAGGCCTAACCAGGAGGATGATTTTCCTGAAAATGAGACCGATATTCCTCGAGCGCTGTGTATTTGCTGTTGATGCCTTAAAGGATTCAATACAGCAGATTTCTCGTTTTGTCTTTCTTGTCTGTAAATATTCGCAGACTTTTGTGGCTAAGAACTGGTCCGCTGAGCTTCCTTGTAAGAAGTTATTGGCAGGTTTCCCCTTTCATGAGGAACGTTTGGTGATGATTTGGACAAATATATCCAAAAGATTTCCAGAGGGAAGAGCTCTCTACTTCCTATAAAGAGAAGCACTAGGCATCCCACGCTTAAAACCTCAGGGACTGCTTCCTCAGATGTGTCAGCGCCAAGGCGGTTCCGCCTCCAACAGGGTGCCAGGGGCAAACCGCAAGGCCAGGCCAGAAAAAGCCCTGGGTTCATAGCTCTTCTAAAGCCGGCACCAAGCCCTCCTTTTGAGGGGATGCCCTCACTCCTTTTGAGGGGATGCCCTCACCCCCTCAGAGGCTTCTAAGATCCAGCATTCCCTCGGATCCTCCAAAAATAAACTTACTGTTTCAGGCACTATATCATTTAGTGTATCAAGGAGTGATTGTACAGGTATCCGAAAGGGGCGCAGGACTTTATTCGAACCAGTTTAGGGTTCAAAAACCAAACAGGGCACAAGGCACATTTTGGATCTAAGATCCCTGAACCAGTGTCTACTAATCCAGTCCTCTTGGATGGAGTCTGTCCGCTCAGTTGTAGCCTCGCTCCAGATGGGTGACTTTCTAGCCTCCATTGATTATATAAGATGTGTATTTACACATTCCTATCTTTGAACCTCATCAGTTTCCTGCGATTTGCAGTAGAGGAACATAATTTTCAGTTTGTGGCTCTACCCTTTGTGCTTGCCACAGCTCCCCGGGTGTTCACAAAGGTCCTAGCACCAGTACTGGGTCTTTTGAGGGCCCAAGGGATCTTGGTGCTTGGCTATCTGTATGACCTCCTGCTCAGAGATGACTCACTCACTTACACTCTAGGCTCTAGAACAGAGTATAACCTGCACAGTGTGGTATTTTGAAAACTTCGGCTGGATCATAAATACCGAAAAGGCAGCCTTGAGACCAACTCAAAGTCTGAAGTATTTAGGTCTGATCCTAGATACAGTCCAAGCAAGGGTATTTTTGCCACCCATAAGAATCTGTGCCCTGAAGGATCAGGTGTGTCAGATAAGGGGCGCCAGACAACCCTCCATTCGGCTCTGTATGAGTCTTCTAGGAAGGATAGTGTCCTCCTTTGAGGCAGCGCCCTATGCCCTGTTCCATTCCAGGCCTATACAACAAGACATATTTTTGGCTTGGAACAGAAGAGGACAAGCCCTGGATTATCCAATGTTTTTATCTCCTCGGGCACGTTTAAGACTAAACTGGTGATTGCAGGATCAGAACCTGCAAAAGGGAAAAATCCTTTCTCCCGGTTACTTGGAGAGTACTGAATACAGATGCCAGTCTCTCAGGCTGGGGAGCGACCCTAGAGGGGCACACAGCTCAGGGGAAATGGTCAAGGACAAAACAAATCCTGCCCATCAATGTCCTAGAGTTAAGGGCAGTACGCCTGGCCCTACGTCCTGGACGGTGGACTGTGTCCTATCGGGGTTCGGCCCAACAATGTCACTGCAGTGGCCAATATAAACCACCAAGGCGGTACCAGGAGTCGTTCAGATCTGAAGGAGGTGAACCATATACTAGCCTGGGCAGAGGGACATCTGCCGATTTTCTATCGGCAGTCCATATCCTGGAAGTAGAGAACTGGAAGGCAGATTATCTCAGCTACCAGCATATCTGCCTGGGGGAATAGTCCCTACATCCAGGGGTGTTCCAGGAAATTTGCCAGCATTAGGGATGGCCAGAAGTCGACCTATTAGCATCCAGGTTCAACAACAAGCTACAGCAGTTTCTGTCCCAAACAAGGGATCCTCTGGCAATTGGAGTAGATGCTCTGGTAGTTCCATGGAGCCTGTACTCCCTGGTTTATGCTTTCCCCTGGTCCTTCTCCTTCCACATTTGTTGCGCAGGATTTGGCGAGAGGTGGTTCTGGTGGGCATTCTGGTGGCACCAGAAGGTCCTGGTTTCAGGAGATTGGGAGACTGACGCTTCCACGTCGCCCCGATCTACTGTCTCAAGGTCCTATATTCCACCCCAATTTATATTCTCTAAATTTGACAGCAGCATGGCTATTGAAGCCAGGGTGTTAAAGGACCGTGGCATCTCGGGACCAGTGGTGTCTACCCTAGTGAATGCTAGAAAGGCTGTCACTAGGAAGATCTATCATAAAGTCTGGAAGACTTATATATTGCTTGGTGTGAAGCCAGAAAATGGCATCCTTGGAAATGCGTGACTGAGAGAATTTTCTTTTCTACAGTCAGCTGTGGAAATTAGATTGACTTTGAGTACAATCAGAGGTCAGATTTCAGCCCTGTCATTATTCTTCCAAAGGCATTTAGCTTCCCATACGCTGGTCCTAACCTGGTCCTAACCTTTTATGCAGGGGGGCAACTCGTTTGCTTCCCCCCATTAGGTCACCTACGTTTCCTTGGGACTTGAACTTGGTGCTGTGTTACAGAAACAACCATTTGAGCCTATCAAAGACTTGCTGTCATGCAAGCTAGCCTTCCTGATGGCCATCCCCTCAGCTAGAAGGGTGTCGGAAGTGGCGTCCCTTTTGCGTGCAGCGAACCATACTTGATCCTTCACCACGACAGGGTCATGTTACGACCTGTTCCATCCTTTTTGACAAAAGTGGTGTCGGCCTTTCATTTAAATCGGGGCATTATTTTGCTTTTTTTTTTTTTAATCTCCGCCTCGTTTGGCAGAAGAGAGACGACTGCATTGTTTGGACCTTGTCGGGGCAGTCAAGGTTTCTTTTTTCTTTTTTGTTTTACCAAAAAGACCCAAGATGGGGCAGGCCACTTACGAGGCTTCCATTGCCAATTGGGTCCGTCAATTGGTCATTCGGGCCTATGGTCTGAAACGTAAAGCTCTTCCGTTATAGGGTGAGGGCTCATTCTACTAGTTGTCTCCCTCCCCTCAAGGTTATTGCTCTGGGATGTCTCAGTAGGTAATGAATAATGGTCTAACTCTCTGTCTCATGATGTATGAAAAACAAAATAGTATTTTTTTGTCATACTTACCTGTAAAATCCTTTTCTTTGAGTACATCATGGGACACAGACATCCCTCCCCTCTTTTTTGAGGATTTAGTGCTTGCTACAAAACTGAAGTACTTCCTGTATATATGGGGGGTTATATAGGGGATCACTTCCTGTCTAAAGACCCTTTGGTCTACCAGTGTCCATTCACCTGGAGATGGCTTATAATCCAGTAGGTAATGATTATTAGCCTAACTCAGTATTAACCTAAATCTGAAAAGGATTTTACAGGCAAGTATGATGAAAAAATCCTATTTTTGACAATCCGTCAAAGGCTTACATAAAAAAAAAAAAATCTTCTTTCATGTTGAGTGCTGCCTGTCTGTTGGCCATCACTTCACACAACTTCCTGGATGCCCTGCATGCTTTACAGCTTCTCTGCTGTGTTTGTTCAATTTCTAAGGGCTACATGGTACCTTGATGGCTGCAAGCATGTATTCCTGTATTGACTCCAATACCCCCATGTAGTTCAGAAGGCAGGCTCTGTGAAATGTGTGACACAGCAGTGCCAACTCGCAGGGCAAAGTAAATATGGGCCACAGAATTTAAGGAAGTAAATGTTTGGGGAATCTTCACAGAATACATTTTTAAACTTCAAGATTCGGAATATTAGGAGGAGGCTAGAAATATTTAAAATACAGTGTGTGTGTGTGTGTGTGTGTGTGTGTGTGTGTGTCTATATATATATATATATATATATATATATATATATATATATATATATATATATATATATATATATATATATATATATATATATATAATCGCATACATACATTTTTACCATAGGTACACTTTAAATGTTTGTATCGAGCACTCACCAGTATAGAGAGTTCTTACAGCCTGTGTAATAATAGCCCTCTTATTCCACCTTAAAATGGAACTAAACTCAAAAAGTGAAGGTTTGATATATTACTAGAAAATGCATTTCCTAGAGAACATGCATGGGAATGCTGAATAGCATCAAAACTGATCGAAATTGCCCCATCAAAACTGCCCCATCAGAATGGCCCCATCAAAACTGCCCCTTCATATTGCCCCCATCAAAACTGCCCCATCATATTCCTCTATTATAAATCAGTGTCTGTGCTCTCCCCCACCGCCCATCACTGTGTATGAGTAGCTTTGGTAACCATGGCAACAAACACCTTTTAAAATGAAATTTCCTGAAATGATCACTAAACTTAAACAGCTTTTTCACCAAAACTGAAAATATATAGCCAGATAGCTGAATATTTTGTGAACATTTTTAAAGTTTGGCATCTGTAGGTGAAGGTATGAAGGAGCTGAAACTTTTGGGAGCGTAAGAAGATCTTAAGGATTTGAAGCATGCTCTCATTCACTTCAATGTTAAATGGTTAAAAAGCTTTAATATTTTAAAAAGTATAAATAGTAGAAAAAAAGTTGAAGTCCCATCATCAGCTGAAAGAGTTGAACATTTTAAAAGTTGAATGGCTTTAAAGTGGTTGAAAGTATGCAGAAGTTACGCAGAGCCAAAAAACGTACGGAATAAAATTAATGCATAAAAACGAATAACAATAGTGGGACTGCTGAAGCATTCCCACTAATAAGTAGAGGTCAACCTATACATCGGCCGGCCGATATTTGTCATTTTTTAATTAATCAGCATCGGCCTGATTTAAAACTTCAGCGCGCCTTGCAAATGACTTCTGTAATAGAAGTCAATGCAAGTTGCCTAAAGTCTTCCTGTGGAGCGACTCCTATCTGGACAGCCTGCCAAGTCTGAGAAAAGAAGCTGAAGAGATACAATGTTTCTATTTATCAATGGACTTAAAGGGGTTGTAAAGGTAAATTTTTTATTTTCTACATAGGTTCCTTTAAGCTAGTGCATTGTTGGTTCACTTATCTTTTCCTTCGATTTCCCTTCTAAATGTTTTTTTTTTCTTTGTTTTCTTTGTCTGAATTTCTCACTTCCTGTTCCTCCTCAGTAAGCTGTTCAGTAAGCTGTTCTGGCTGACTAACCACCAGCTCGGATGATGGTGAGAAGTTTACTGAGGAGAAACAGGAAGTGAGATATTCAGACAAAGCAAAAAAACATTTAGAAGGGAAATCAAAGGAAAAGGTAAGTGAACCAACAATGCACTAGCTTAAAGGAAACTATGTAGAAAATAAAAAATTACCTTTACAACCCCTTTAAGTCCTGTGTAGGAGTTTTCAGTTTAACCATTTAAAGACTAAATCTTTTCTGACACTTATTGCTTACAAGTAAAAATCCTGTATTTTCTGCTAGAAAATCACTTAGAACCTCCAAATATATATATTTATATAGATAGATATACAGTGCCTTGCGAATGTATTCGGCCCCCTTGAACTTTTCAACCTTTTGCCACATTTCAGGCTTCAAACATAAAGATATAAAATTTTAATTTTTTGTGAAGAATCACCAACAAGTGGGACACAATTGTAAAGTGTAACGACATCTATTGGATTTTTGAAACTTTTTTAACTAATAAAAAAATGAAAAGTGGGGCGTGCAAAATTATTCGGCCCCCTTGCGTTAATACTTTGTAGAGCCACCTTTTGCTGCGATTACAGCTGCAAGTCGCTTGGGGTATGTCTCTATCAGTTTTGCACATCGAGAGACTGAAATTCTTGCCCATTCTTCCTTGCAAAACAGCTCAAGCTCAGTGAGGTTGGATGGAGAGCGTTTGTGAATAGCAGTTTTCAGCTCTTTCCACAGATTCTCGATTGGATTCAGGTCTGGACTTTGACTTGGCCATTCTAACACCTGGATACGTTTATTTGTGAACCATTCCTTTGTAGATTTTGCTGTATGTTTGGGATCATTGTCTTGTTGGAAGATAAATCTCCGTCCCAGTTTCAGGTCTTTTGCAGACTCCAACAGGTTTTCATTCTAGAATGGTCCTGTATTTGGCTGCATCCATCTTCCCCTCAATTTTAACCATCTTCCCTGTCCCTGTTGAAGAAAAGCAGGCCCAAACCATGATGCTGCCACCACCATGTTTGACAGTGGGGATGGTGTGTTGAGGGTGATGAGCTGTGTTGCTTTTACGCCAAACATATCGTTTTGCATTGTGGGCAAAAAGTTCGATTTTGGTTTCATCTGACCAGAGCACCTTCTTCCACATGTTTGGTGTGTCTCCCAGGTGGCTTGTGGCAAACTTTAGACGAGACTTTTTATAGATATCTTTGAGAAATGGCTTTCTTCTTGCCACTCTTCCATAAAGGCCAGATTTGTGCAGTGTACGACTGATTGTTGTCCTATGGACAGACTCTCCCACCTCAGCTGTAGTTCTCTGCAGTTCATCCAGAGTGATCATGGGCCTCTTGGCTGCATCTCTGATCAGTCTTCTCCTTGTCTGAGCTGAAAGTTTAGAGGGACGGCCAGGTCTTGGTAGATTTGCAGTGGTCTGATACTCCTTCCATTTCAAAATGATCGCTTGCACAGTACTCCTTGGGATGTTTAAAGCTTGGGAAATCTTTTTGTATCCAAATCTGGCTTTAAACTTCTCCACAACAGTATTACGGACCTGCCTGGTGTGTTCCTTGGTCTTCATGATGCTCTCTGCGCTTTCAACAGAACCCTGAGACTATCACAGAGCAGGTGCATTTATACAGAGACTTGATTACACACAGGTGGATTCTATTGATCACCATCAGTCATTTAGGACAACATTGGATCATTCAGAGATCCTCGCTGAGCTTCTGGAGTGAGTTTGCTGCACTGAAAGTAAAGGGACCGAATAATTTTGCACGCACCACTTTTCAGTTTTTTATTTGCTAAAAAAGTTTAAAATATTCAATAGATTTCGTTCCACTTCACAATTGTGTCCCACTTGTTGGTGATTCTCCACAAAAAATAAACATTTTATATCTTTATGTTTGAAGCCTGAAATGTGGCAAAAGGTTGAAAAGTTCAAGGGGGCCGAATACTTTCGCAAGGCACTGTGTGTGTGTGTGTGTGTGTGTGTGTGTGTGTGTATATATATCTATATCTATATCTATATCTATCATATATCATTTTTAGAAGAGACCCTAGGGAATAAAATGGCGGTTGGTTGGCGCAATATTTTATGACGCACGGTATTTGCGCAGCGGTCTTTCAAACTAATGAATTAAAAACTACAGTAAAGTTAGCCCATTTTTTTTGTTGTTGTTTTTTTAAAGATATAGTTTTTTTTTTTTTTTTTTATCTAAATTATACATACAAGTTAACCGATTGGAAGTTTGTTTTGTTTAATGTTTAAACGTAAGAAATTTTTTGTATCACTTAAGGCTGCTTTCACAATGGAGCGGGCAGGCGTTGACGGTAAAAGGCTGCTAGTTTTAGCGGTGCTTTACTGTCATTTTAGTGTTGCTATTCGGCTGCTAGTGGGGCGCTTATAACCCAGCTAGCGGCCGTTGAAGGGGTTAAATGCACCCGTGTAGGGCCGCTGCCAAAGCGCTTTGCAGGTGCTTCGGCAGCGGTGCCCATTCATGTCAATGGACAGGAGTGGTGGAGGAGCAGTATACACCGCTCCAAAGATGCTGCTTTCAGGACTTTTGTTTTAACATCCAGCCAGCGCATCGCCTCAGTGTGAAATCACTCGGGCTTTCACACAGAGACTGCAGGGGAGCCGTTTTGCAGGCACTTTACAGGCGCTCTTTTTAGGCCAAAAGCGCCTGAAAAACGCCCCAGTGTGAATGGGGTCTTAACTGTTCAATTTTATGAGATAAAAGGGGGGGGAGGATTGGCCTAACATATCGGCCCAAAAAAATCGGCATCATATATCGGCCATCTGCCGTCGCTATTTCTAAATATTGGCGTCGGCCAGAGAAAAACCCATATCGGTCGACTTCTAATTATAAGGAACGTTTTGGTAGTTTTAATTGTGCCTAGGCTGTACCTTGAAATATGAACTTTTTGTCTGAAGTTCCTTCAGAACAATAGCAGCGCCCTTCCTGGTTTGTGAGTGTGCCTATGGCCTCATAGTTTTATATCTGCAGTGTGGAAAGTACAGAACCTGTCATGCTAAGACAGTAATGGGGAAAGATCAGCTGCAGCTTATGAACTGTTTGCCAATGTAGCTCTATAGCATTATAAAATCTTGCCAGTATAACATGCTTTAAGGAAGTGGGAGCTAAAGAAGAGCTTTAACTAGCTTAATCCAGAAAGATAGATTAGGAAAAGTCTAAGTGGTGTGATGTTCATCTTTTAGTCCTGTAAGCAGGTAAGTGGCACAGAAAATTGCAAAACGACAGTAATAAATAAAAATAGGAGAGTCACCGTTCTGGCTTTGCCATGTGACATGCGTGTGTGAATCACTAAAGTCACAGAAAACAGCCAACTATGGCAGGTAAAAAATGTTTTATATACATATTTAAGATTAGCTATTCAGTTGGCGTTGTGCTTCAGAATATATAATTTGCATATAGGAAAAACAGCTGGGAAACTAAATATTTTTAATTTTTTTATTTTTATATTTTGCCTTTTAATTGTAGGTTTGTGGAAAAACGTTACCGTGTGGGAATCACACCTGTGAGCTGGTTTGCCATGGTGGTTTATGTGGCCAGTGTCCTCGTTCTGGAAATCGCTTGTGCCCATGTGGAAAAACAAGTATGGCTCTTTCAGAATATTGTCTGTTTTCTGTTATGTTTTATGTCTTTGCTGTGCTATGGTTTTATTTAACCACTTCAATGCAGGGCACTTTCACCCCCTTCCTGCCAAGTCCAATTTTCAGCTTTCAGTGCTGTCACATTTTGATTGACAATTGCGAGGTCATGCAACACTGTACCCAAGCAATATTTTTATCATTTTTTTCCCCCCCACAAATAGAGCTTTCTTTTTGTGGTATTTGATCACCACTGGGGTTTTTATTTTTTGCGCTCCAAATAAAAATTAGACATTTTGAAAAAAACGTTTTTTCTTGGTTTATGCTTTACTTATTTACAAAGTTTTGTTTTGTCCTGCACTGATGAGGCAGTACTGATTGGCACTGATGAGGTGACACTGATGGGCGCACTGGTGGGCACTCATAGGCGGCACTGGTGGGCAGCACTGATCAGGAGTCACTGATTGGCATCCCTGGTGGGCTCACCTGGTGGTCTCCAGTGGGCATCCCTGGTGGTCTCCAGTTGGCATCTATGATGGGTCTACACAGATAATCAATGCTCTGATTATTAGCGCAGACCCCCCTATCAGGAGAGCAGCCGATCGTCTCTCCTCTACTCGCATCTGTCAGTGCGAGTGGAGGAAAAACGGCTCTTCCTGTTTTTTACACTGTGATCAGCTGTTATTGGACACAGCTGATCACATGGTAAAGAGCCTACGTCAGAGGCTCTTTACCAGGATCAGAGATGTAGTGTGTCAGACTGATGCACCACATCACCGATTGCCGTGCTGTGCGCCCCTGTGGCTTATCCTGCTGGACCTCGTATGACGTCCAGTCATGATAATACAACCACTTTCCGGCCGTCATTCTGCTGTATGGCGGGTGGGAAGTGGTTAACTACTATCAACTGTCATGAATGCCATCAGGATAGCAATGTTTTACTATTGAGATCTCTATGATTTGGCCCTGTACCATGTGATTACTGTGACCAATCACCACAGCCCTGTACCATGTGATAGCTGTAGCCCATCACGACAATCGCAATAGTAAACAGGAATCATGAATGAAAGTAATTTATGACAGTTAAAATGTTTTCTTTTACAGTGATCATCACTGTAATAAGCATAAGTTTTTTTATTTATTTTTTATTTTTTCCAATATGTATGGTCACCAGTCAGTTTCCCTAATCGCCACCACACTAGTCAAATGCAAGGTTTTACGTCCCTCTCTTCCTTTTTTAGCCTCCTGTACTTCTGCATTCCTGGGGGAGGGGGGGTGCCGCGTACTTTTTATGAACCGGGACTGCTATAGACGACGCTACACTAAGCTATATTTCTGGCCGTTCATACAAAACTATTACAATATTAGAAATACAGTACAAGGCTGACGGATATCTATAGCAAGATGCCTAGCAAATAAGCAGACCTAGGGTCTAGAACAGTAGAAATACTCTTAAAAGTTACTTAAAGCAGAGTTCGACCCAAAAATGGAACTTCCGCTTTTCAGAATCGCGCCCCCCCCCCCCCTCCATTTTCACATTTGGCATGTTTCTGGGAGGAGCAGATACCTGTCTAATACAGGTATTTTGCTCCCACTTATGGGCATAGATAGCCGAGCCACCTGCGGGTATCTACGCCACTTCCAGCGCCTTCTCCGCCCCCCTCGCTGTCTTCTGGGAGACACACAGGTCCCAGAAGACAGCAGGGACCAGTGGGATCACGTAGCACGAGCTGTGCATGCGCAGTAGGGAACCAGGAAGTGACTCCCTTACCGAAGATGGCAGTGCCTCCACCCATGAGCTGAGGGACGGGTCGGCTTTGGGTGCCGACATTGCGGGCGCCCTGGACAGGTAAGTGTCCTTATTTTAAAAGTAAGCAGCTGCAGTATTCGTAGCTGCTGACTTTAAAAAAAATATTAATTAGGCTGAACTCTGCACTCCAGTTACTTTGTGTTCATGATATCGCTTTACAACAAGGATTCAGTTAGCAGTTGCTTTGGAAATCGGGTATCTTTTTTCAGTGGCTGGTTACAAACTTTTCCTCTTCGGTCTTAAGGCATGATCAAGTCCTGTCCAGCTTATGCCTGGCAACTTTTATATAGCTCTAGAGCTGCCACGACGCGTCAACGTAATCGACTACGTCGACGTGCGTGCAGGTCGTTGATGCGTCACAGTGGGGGCAGTGCTTAGTATTTACCGCTGCCCTCCGTGCCGCCGTCCCCCTCTTCTCCCCCTCCGTGGCGCCGCCCCCCTCTCTTCTCCCTCTCCGTTTCGCCGTCCCTAGGGGTGCAACGGATCGTCACCGATCCGTGATCTGAGCGCACATGCGATCCACGGAGCGCTCCGTGGTCTTGGCCTTAGGAGAGGCCGCGGCTCCGGCCTAGCTCCGAAGCGGCGGCCATCTTTCTACACCCAGGCGTTTACAATGTGATCGCTCAGATGGAGCGATCACTTGTAAACAAACTGGCGTCATGACATGACTCCGGTTTCTCTCTCCCCTCTCTGTACTGATCTGTGCAGTGGAGGGGAGAGGTCGGATGGAAGCAGCCATCCCTCTATACCCAGCCCGATACTCTGCCAGCCAATGCAATACTCTGCCCGCCAATACTCTGCCAGCCAATGCAATACTCTGCCTGCCAATACTCTGCCTGCCAATACTCTGCCTGCCAATGCAATACTCTGCCTGCCAATGCAATACTCTGCCTGCCAATGCAATACTCTGCCTGCCAATGCAATACTCTGCCAGCCAATGCAATACTCTGCCAGCCAATGCAATACTCTGCCAGCCAATGCAATACTCTGCCAGCCAATGCAATACTCTGCCAGCCAATGCAATACTCTGCCAGCCAATGCAATACTCTGCCCGCCAATACTCTGCCCGCCAATACTCTGCCCGCCAATACTCTGCCCGCCAATACTCTGCCCGCCAATACTCTGCCCACCAATGCAATACTCTGCCATGCAATACTCTGCCAGCCAATACTCTGCCAGCCAATACTCTGCCAGCCAATACAATACAATACACTGCCCGCCAATGCAGTACAATACACTGCCCGCCAATGCAGTACAATACACTGCCCGCCAATACTCTACAATACACTGCCCGCCAATGCGCTACAATACACTGCCCGCCTCTATAATACAATACAATACAATACTCTACAATACAATACTTTACAATACAATACTCTCAAGGTTATCCAAAGGATTAATTAGCTAATCAAAAAAAAAAAAACACTAGATTCATTAAAAAATACAAATAAAAAAAATAATCGGATAGTCGTAGACTAATCGAAAAAATAATCGATAGATTAGTCGACGGACAAATTAATCGTTAGTTGCAGCTCTATATAGCTCAGGTTGTTTACCATAACAAAACATGTCTGTCAGTCAATTAGAGATGCACTCTCAAATTCTTCCTCAAGATGGCACTCTGCCATCATACATGCCATAGGTTATATTTGACCTGTAGCTATAGAGACAATATACGGCTCAAAATGTCAGCTGAATAGAACAATGGTATCCATGACCCCATTGTATCCAACAGCATTTGTGTGAGAATTATCCACACAAGCCAAACCTGACAGTTATCTGATTTCTGTTTTTATGACCAACTACTAAACAGACTGTCTCATGTAATGTTATGTCTGAATAATATAAAAAAAATTCCTATTGTTTAACAAACGTAACACAGTAGTGTCAGTAGAGCAGTGGATGGTGTCAATAGGTTTTTTTTTACAATTTGTTTTCCCAATGCTTTTTTGGGGGGGGGGGGGTTGGGGCTGTGGACAGTGTTGGTGGGGGGAGGGGGTTGGGGCCATAGACTATGTCGGGGGAGGGGGGATTCAGTCAGTTTTTTTTTGGTTTGTTTTATATTTTTTTTTTACCCAACTTTATTTTTTACAATTTTTTTTTTTTTTTACAGTTTAATCTTGTGATATTCGTAGCAATTTTTTTTTTTTTTTTTTATCAGCCCTGTTTGTGGGCTTTGGTGAGATATCAGGGGTCTGAACAGTCCCCTGACATCTCCCCATTGAGACAGAGAAAGAGACTGAGGACAGGAATTCCCCAGTCCCCTTCTCAGCAGCTTCAGACCCCCCCCTTCCCCCGGGGGCCCGTGTGCAATGAACTCCCTGCACACATGGATGATGGGTCACTGGTAGTCGGGAAGTTAGATGCATAAATTGAAGTGGTTGTAAACCTCAGATGTGAAATAAGAATAAAGCATTCCATCCTATAGTGTGTACTTGTCTCAAGAGCACGGAGTGCCATTTCTGTCTGTCTGCTCTGTTCATCTGCTTTCAGAATGAGTCCCTTCTGACAGGTTTTCTTGACACCAAGAGAAAAAAGGGGATGGGGGGTGACTGTCGGCACACAGTCTGGGATTGACAGTCTCAGCTCTGTTCCTGTGTGCTGTGTGGAGGGGGTGGTTTCATCCAGCTCTCAGTTTTTTTTTTCTCACTGAGCTCTGCAAAGTGTAACTCCAGCTCCTCACCAGTTCAGACAAGTTTTTAATATTCTGGACTTTAAACAGCTGTATAGAAGACTGTAGATAAAAAGGTACAACTTTATGTAGGAGGATTTGTTTAATCTTGGTGTATCACCTGAGGCCGGTCACTTCATTGAGTATATGGAAGAGTTTACAACCACTTTAAGCCCCTTAGAAAGTATGAAGGTGCTCCTTGGATTTTGGGACCCTGTGTGTGTGACTAGGATGTGCTGACAACTTTGTTTAAAAAAAAAAAATCCTTCCTGCATTTTCAAAAACTTGTGTAAAAAAATACATTTTCAAAAGACACTGCTGTTTAGAAAATACGTTTTGTTGTGTTTTGCTTTCCAAAATGGAGTTATTTTGTGGGTGTTTTACACTGTCCTGGTGCTCCAGGGCCTCCAAAAATGTGATGGGTAGTCAGGAAAAAGAATGCGTAATTTATGCTGCTTGAAAGACCAAAGGTGCTCCTTGTGTCAAAAACCCCTACGGGCCCCTCTATGCAGCTAGGCTGTGAAAAAGTTTCACATGTGGTATAGCAATCGGGCAGCATAGCAGAATGTAATGTGCAAATATAAGTACACCTATGCTGTGTTGGACACATAACTTGTTAAATTGACAACTTTGTAAAAAAAAATTACAAAAAATTACAACTGCAAAACACTCTCGCCATGACTCTTGCTAAATACTTGGGCTGTCTACTTTCCAAAAAGAGGTAATTTGGGAGGTGGGGGTATTTGTACTGTACTGGTATTTTAGGGCCTCAAGAAATGAGATAGCTCGTCAGTACATCGGGATTGATCAAATATATACAGCTGTACTCAAAAGTTTACATACCCTGGCAGATTTTATGGTTTATGCCATTTTTCAGAGAATATGAATGATGACACAAAAACATTTCTTTCACTCGTGGTTAGTGTTTAGCTGAAGCCATTTATTATCAATCAACTGTGTTTACTCTTTTTAAATAATAATAATAATAATGACAACAGAAACTACCCAAAATACCCTGATCAAAGGTTTACATACCTTGGTGATTTTGGCCTGATAACATGCATACAAGTTGGCACAAAGGGGTTTGAATGGCTATTAAAGGTAACCATCCTCACCTGTGATCTGTTTTCTTATAATTAGTGTGTGTGTATGTATAAAAGGTCAGTGAGTTTCTGGACTCCTGACAGACCCTTGCATCTTTCATCCAGTACTGCAACTGACGTTTCTGGATTCTGAGTCATGGGAAAAACAAAAGAATTGTCGAAGGATCTGCGGGAAAAGGTAGTTGAACTGTATGAAACAGGAAAGGTATATAAAAAGATATCCAAGGAATTGAACATGCCAATCAGCAGTGTGTGTGCTACAAAGGCACAGGAAATTTGGTCAAAATTGTTGGCAAGATAAATGCAGTATGTTATCAGACAATACTGTAGGAACATTTGTATTCATCAGCTAGGAAGCTGCGCATGGGACGTACTTGGACATTCCATGACAATGATCCAAAACACAAGTTCAAGTCGACCTGTCATTGGCTACAGCAGAATAAAGTGAAGGTTCTAGAGTTGGCTTCTCAGTCTCCTGACCTCCATATCATTGAGCCCCTCTGGGGAGATCTCAAACCTGCAGGTCATGCAAGACAGCCCAAGAATTTACAGGAACTTGAGGCTCTTTGCCAAGAGGAATGGGCAGCTTTACCATCTGAGAAGATAAAGAGCCTCACCCACAAATACCACAAAAGACTTCAAGCTGTCATTGATGGTAAAGGGGTAATACACGGTATTAAGAATTGGGGTATGTAAACTTTTGATCAGGGTCATTTGAGCAGTTTCTGTTATGATTTAACCCCTTGCCAACCGGCTCATACCGATATACGTTGGCAAAGGGGCATGTAGAGGCATATTAACGTACCTGTAGGTTGCCCTTTAAGACGCAGCATTGTGGGCGCGCGCCGCGGCAAGCTCCGTGAGTGTGATTGTGGGTCCTGCAGACTGGGCTGGATACCCGCGTTCATCTCACGGAGAGGAAGAACGGGGAAATGCCGATGTAAACAAGCATTTCCCCGTTCTGCCTAGTGACACTGACACTAGTGATACAGATCGGGAGTAGGGATTAGCTCCGGCATGTTCGCACACTCTACGTGCAGAGCTCGTCAGGAAGTCGGCGCAGCACTGCGCTAATCACAGGCAGTAAGACGTTGCCTGATCTCTGCAGCCACGCATTAGGGCAATGTCTTACTGCCTGTGATTAGCTCAGCGCTGCGCCGACTTCCTGGCAGGCTCTACACGTGGAGTGTGCGAACACGCCGGACCTCGTCCCTAATCGACAGTGGTGATCAGTGTCATGCCACACGTAACCCAGCCACCCCACAGTTAGAATAACTCCCTAGGACACAACCCCTACAGCGCCCCATGTGGTTAACCCCTTCACTGACAGTCACATTTACAAAGTAATCTGCATTTTTAATCTCGCTGATCACTGTATAAATGTGAATGGTCCCAAAAGTGTCCGACCTGTCGCCATAATGTCGCAGTCACGATACAAATCTTAGATCGCCGCCATTACTAGTAAAAAAATTTGTTTATAAAAATGCCATAAAACTCTCCCCTATTTTGTAGACTCTATAACTTTTGCGCAAATCAAATGCTTATTGCGATTTTCTTTTTTATTTCTTTTTACCAAAAATATGTAGAAGAATACGTATCGGCCTAAACTGAGGAAAAAATTATATTTTTTATATATATATTTTTTTGGAGATGGATATTATAGCAAAAAGTAAAAAAATTTTTTTTGTTTAGCGTGAAAAATAAAAACCAGAGAGGTGATCAAATACCACCAAAAGAAAACTATTTGTGGGAAAAAAAGGACGCCAATTTTGTTTGAGAGCCACGTCGCAAGGCCACGCAATTGTCAGTTACTACGATGCAGTGCTGAATCGCAAAAAAAAAACACTCTGGTCTTTGGGCAGGCAAATGGTCTGGGGCAGAAGTGGTTAAAAAGAGTAAACACAGTTGATTGAGTGTAAATGGCTTCAGCCAAACACTAACCATGAGTGAAAGAAAGGTTTTTGTGTTATACTTCATATTCTCTGAAAAAATGGCCATAGTTTGTAGACTATAACATTTACACAGACTAAATGATATACACTGATTTTGTTTTTGTTTTTTGTTTTTTTGTAGCAGCCTGAGAATTTGTCATTCAAAGTGTGACAGCAATGAAAAATGGCCTGGGCAGGAAGGGGGTGGAAGTGTCCGATTTATTGAGGTGGTTAAACCTGTAAGGCTAATGTAAGAAATTGAATGAAACTGATAACTGGTGAAACCTGACTGCTACTGTGTATTGCATGGTGTAATTGCTCTTTGGTTGATCTTATTAAATAAGCTCTTATGAGTCCGTATATGATTAGCAAGATAGAGAGTGGACATGAAGTACAGTGCCAGTAATATCAGCTTTTTCACAAAACCAATAAATAAGAGATGTCACTGGTCATGATCATATAAATCACATTTGTTTTGTTTGCGCAGAGTACACCTTGCCTTGTACAGAAGATGTGTCCACTTGCGGTGATAGCTGCGATAAGGTTTTGGAGTGTGGAATACATAAGTGCTCCCAGCGTTGTCACAGAGGTCCATGTGAAACATGCAGACAGGTCAGTGTTCAGTTATTGGTCATTAATCATAAGAATGTGCTAAGCTGTAAACACATTCAAGCAGGCTCCTAATTCTGTGTCCTGTTCTTATGTATTCCCTAATGTAAAATAACAGATTGAATTCCACTGAATAACTTATCTGTCACGACAAGACTACATATGGATTGCAGATACTGTTTCTAGTTTCTCCAGGCATCTTTCATGTCATTTTTCTATTTGTCCTTGCACTGTCTGATTGCCCCAAGTTCATGTATATCCAAATCTGTTAAAGCTGAACACCAGGCATGGCTAAGTACACAAATTAAAGTGGAGTTTCAGCCACTAAACAAAACCTTTAGCTGCTGACTTTTAAAATAAGGACACTTACCTTCTTAGGGATCCCGCAATCTAGGGCCCCCTGAAGCCGATTCCTCCATTGGCTCAGGTGCATGCGCTGCCATTTATACTTATTTATACCGAATGGGATCATCTGGATAAGCATTTTTCCCCTCCAAAGAGATTCTCAAGTCTTTATCCTATAGAAGAAAAATTCACTAAAATATGGAAAGTTCCAGCAGTTGACGCTGCGATTTCCAATATGAATAAAAGTTTTACTTGCCCTTATGCGCTTATGCTTATAGATCCAACAGATAAGAAGTTGGAAGGTCTATTAAAATCCTCTTTTCCTTAGCAGGTACTGTTGCTCAGCCTGCAATTGCAGCTATAGGCATCTGTCAGTCCTTAAAAGACTAGTTCACAGATGCTCTCAAATGAGCTCCCTGCACAACGAGCACAGGAATTGGCCAAGCTACCTAAAGCATTATGCTTTGCTATAGATGCTATGAAGGATTCTATTCACCAGGCATCACGCCTTGCGCTTGTACTTGTACATATGCAAAGGACCCTTTGGTTAAAGGGTTGGTCAGCTGAAACGCCTCGTAAGAACCTTCTAACTCAGGGGTGTCCAAACTTTTTTCAAAGAGGGCCAGATTCGATGAAGTGAACATGTGTGAGGGCCGACCATTTTGCCTGACATTCTTTGAACCATTAAAATTCGGTCATTCGAGCACTCATACCTGGCCCAACAAAAATTCTTGTGCCTTTGTCGCGCTCGTTTGCCCGACACACAGACGCATGCTCTGTTCATTAGGGGTACCGTTAAGTCTTAATGGTACCCCACACATTGGAAACATGGGGTGCTTTTGGTGCAGCGCAATTAAAAAAAAAAAAAAGCTCTGGGACTTCTTTCCCTGCATTTTTGTGGGTATGGAAGCCCATTGAAATGCATGGGCTGCCCTACACACAGCATGCAGCCATGCAGATGTGAGCCAAGGGCTTATTGGAGGGGCAGTAAAACTACATGGTTGAGCTGTTTTTACCACCCCCAACTTCTCCCCCTTTAGCTGCAGAGGGAGCAGCTGGGGGTGTACACACGCTGTGGCTGCAGCTGGAGGTATGCTCAGGGTGAATGGGCCTGCACTGCAACTACCCCGCAAATGTGTGGACTGCACAGTTGCGGTATAGTGATGCTACATTTACAGGCTTAAAACAGGTGGTGAGGAGGCAACATAATGCCTCTTTACCACCTTTCAAATGCCTCTAAAAAGCGATCTGTATATGGATTGCTTTTCAGAGGAGCAGCAATCCTGGCTGCTATCACACACACAAGCACCACAAAAGCAGTTCTGATGGTACAAGAATGGGGGGGGGGTCTGGATTAAAAGTAACACACATGCATACACATACACACAGACATACACACATACAGACACATGCATATACTTACATACATACAGACACATGCACACACACACATACAGACACATGCACACACGTACATACATACATACATACATACAGGCACATACATACATACATACAGACATACATACAGACATACATACACACACACACACACACACACACACACACACACACACACACACACACACACACACACACACACACACATACATGCACACAGATACATACAGACACACATACAGACACACATACATGCACACACATACAGACAGACATACACGCACATACATACAGACACACATGCACATACGCATACATACAGACATACATGGACACACACACACATGCAATCATACATGCACAGACACACACACACATGCACACACACACACACACACACAGACACACATGCACATACAGACACACATACACACACACACATACATACAGACAGACATGCACACACACACACATATAGACACACATGCACACACATACATACAGACATGCACAGACACACATACATGCACACACATACAGACAGACATACACGCACATACATACAGACACACATGCACATACGCATACATACAGACATACATGGACACACACACACATGCAATCATACATGCACAGACACACACACACATGCACACACACACACACACACACACACACAGACACACATGCACATACAGACACACATACACACACACACATACATACAGACAGACATGCACACACACACACATATAGACACACATGCACACACATACATACAGACATGCACACACATGCACAGACACACATACATACAGACACACATACATACAGATACACATGCACACACACACATACATACATACATACAGACACACATGCACACACATGCATACAAACATGCACACACATACATACATACAGACATGCACACACACACATACAGACAGACATGCACACACACACATACAGACAGACATGCACACACACACATACAGACAGACATGCACACACACACATACAGACAGACATGCACACACACATACAGACACACATGCACACATACAGACACACATGCACATACATACAGACACACATGCACATACATACAGACAGACATGCACACATATACATACAGACACACATGCACACATACAGACACACATGCACACACATACATACATACAGACATGCACACACACACACACATACACATAAATGAAGCCTTTTTAAAACGAATCTAGCTTGTAGTACAGTACCTTTCCATTCCATTTCCTCATTCAGCCGGGTACTGCACTGTAGGGGGAAGCAGAGAGCACAGCACACTCCTCTGCACTTTACTTTCACTTTTGAAGCCGACGGAGCTTCACACAGTGCCGGGGATCGGCTCATTTGACAGCCCTGATCCCGCAGCACACCAGGCGGGCCGTTCAAAACCGGACTGCGGGCCGCGATTGGCCCGCGGGCCGGACTTTGGACATGCCTGTTCTAACTAGTTTCCCCTTGATGGGAGAACGATTATTTGGCGATAGTTTGGATAAATACATTCAAACAATTTCCAGCGTAAAGAGTACTCTTTTGCCAGTCAAGAGAAAATATAAGCGCCCTTTGTTTAAACTGACTTTTATTCCCCCGCGCCAGGGGCATCCACCCCTAGGCAGGGGCGATGGCCTCCACCATCAGACTCTACGACAAGAGCCCAGGGTCGAACCCAGGCACAAAGGAAGACCTGGGGCCGCAAGTCTGCAAAGCACAATACCAAGACCACGTCATGAAGAGGCATCTCCCCTCACCAAGGTGGGGGGAAGATTTCTGAGGTACTCAGAAGTCTGGCAAAGGGAGATTCAGGACAAATGTGTCTCTAGGATACGAGCTAGAGTTTCAAGAGTTTCCACCATCTCGTTTACTGAGATCAAACGTTCCCAAGGATCCAGGGAAAAAGGCAATCCCTGTTGCAAGCATTAGACCGATTTATTGGCTGAAGGGGTGATCAGACAGATTCCCAAACAAGAGCAAGGTTTGGGGTTTTACTCAAACCTATTTACGGTGCGAAAGCCAAATGGGGATATCAGACCAAGTCTAGATCTACGGAATCCAACTCCGTTTCTGAAGATCTGTTCCTTTTGCATGGAGTCAATCAAGTCAGTTGTTTCCATCCTGCAAGGAGGAGAACTTCTGGCATCCATCGACATCGGAGATGCATATCTGCATGTCCCTATATTTTCTCCTCACCAGAGGTTTCTGCGGTTCGAAGTAGAACAGAAGCATTTTCAGTTTGTAGCCTTGCCCTTCGGGCTTGCTACAGCACCTCGGGTATTCACAAAGGTACTAGCCCCACCTCTAGCCAGGTTAAGGGCACAGGGCATAACTGTCTTGGCTTACTTAGACAATCTATTGTTAATAGACCAGCAGTTACCTGGAAGGTTTGGTTTGGATTCTTAACCTAAAGAAATCCTCCTTAAAGCCACTAAGAAGGACTTGAGTATCTGGGCCTGATCATAGACACAGCCCAGAAAAGGGTGTTCTTGCCTCCCGCAAGGATCAGCTCCATACAAGAGCTGGTGAGGATGATCAGGACGAAGAGAAATCCTTCAATTCGCCTTTGCATGAGGTTGTTAGGGAAGATGGTAGCTTCAGTCGAAGCAGTTCCCTATGCCCAATTCCATTCAAGACTGTTTCAAAACAGTATCCTGTCTGCTTGGAACAAAATGATTCAAGCTTTGGACTTGCCAATGTGGCTGTCCCCATGAGTGTCCCAAAGCCTCAGTTGGTTACTATCTTGGAACCTGCTGAAGGGAAAGTCCTTCAGACCAATTATCTGGAAGGTAGTAATGACAAATGCCAACCTTTGAGGCTGGGAAGCAGAAGCCTTGTCCATCAACATCCTAGAGATTCGGGCAGTGTATCTGGCTCAAAAAAAACAAAAAACCTGGACCTCTAGTTTAAGGAATTGTCCTGTCAGGATCCATTCCGACAATGCCAGGGCTGTGGCATATATCAATCACCAAGGGAGCGCCAAAGGTCTCTCAGCTCAAAGAGAGGTGAACCAGATTCTAACTTAGGCCAGACCTGCTATCTCAGGGGCTGATATTCCATTCTACTTTACGAATGCTAAATTTAACGGCTTGGCTATTGAGAAACACATTCTGAAGAAACGTGGGCTTTCCAGGTCAGTTATCTCTACTTTGAGTAATGCTAGGAAGTCAGCTTCTAGAGCCATATATTATAGAGTCTGGAAAGCTGGTGTGAATCCAAGGGTTGGCACCCTCGGAGATATATTATAGGCAGAATCCTTGCCTTTCTACAATTGGGCGTAGAGATGAAGTTGGCCTTAAGTACTATTAAAGCGGTTGTGAACCCGCTGATGTGTTTTTTTTTCCCACCTGCAAAGGAAAAGGCATAATGAGCTAGTATGCACCGCATACTAGCTCATTATGAAATACTTACCTTAGAACGAGGCCCCGACATCTGGTCCGATCCACACCGAGGGAGCTGACATGTTCCCTCTGTGTTTCTTCCGGGTATTCGGGCTCCGGCGCTGTGAGTGGCGGGAGCCGTGATATCGTCACTCCCACGCATGCACGCAGGATATTTCTTCCCAGCAGGGTCCGGCGTCTGCCAGGCTTCCTGCCGAGAAACCCCTGTGCGCATGCGCCGCTGCTGTCAGCGGCGCATTGCGAGGGGAAGATTTTTTTTTTTTTACCTACAGGTAAGCCTTATTATAGGCTTTCCTGTAGGTAAAAGCCCCAAAAAGGACTATACAACCACTTTAAGGGCCAAGTCTCAGCCTTATCGGTTTTATTTCAAAGACCGCTTTCTACGCATTCTTTAGTCTGGGGTTTTATGCAGGGGGTGATGTGGATTAATCCGCCAGTTAAATCACCTTTAACCCCTTGGGACTTGAATTTAGTTTTGTCAGTGTTACTAAAACCACCATTTGAACCATTACAGCATGTTCCCTTAGTCCTTCTGACTAGGAAGCTGATATTTTTGGCTGCTATATCCTCAGCAAGGAGGGTTTCAGAATTGGCTGCTCTTTCTTGTAAAGAGCCATATTTGATTATTCATGAGGACAGAGTGGTATTGCGCCCTCGTCCAGGCTTTTTGCCAAAAGTAGTTTCAGGCTTTCATCTGAATAAAGATATTGTCCTGCTATCGTTTCCCCCAAGACCATGTTTCAGGGAAGAAAAGTCACTACATTGTCTTGATATAGTGAGAGCAGTGAAGATCTATTTAGAGAAAACTGCTCAGATTCGTAAGACTGACGTCTTATTTATTCTGCCAGAGGGTCCTAAAAAGGACAGGCGGTGTCGAAATCCACTCTCACTAAGTGGATTCGGCAAGTTATAATTTAAACTTATGATTTAAAGGGAAAGATTCCCCCTTTTTAAGTTAAGGAGCGCTCTACCAGAGCAGTTAGTGCTTCTTGGGCAGTGTGTCGCCAGGCCTCCATGTCTCAGATCTGCAAGACTGCTACTTGGTCTTCGGTACATACATTTGCAAAATTTTGTCAAGTGGATGTAAGAGGGAATGAGGATATCGCCTTTGGGCACAGTGTGCTGCAGGCAGCAGTATAAGCAGCAGTATAAGTCCTCTGGTCTGGGGGTTACCCTACGGGTTGTGTCTCCATCCCCTCAAGTAGCATTGCTATGGGACATCCTACTAAGTAAATACTTGAGGCTCTGTGTCCTATGATGATGTACGATAAAAAAAATAGGATTTTTAAAACGGCTTACCTGTTAAATCCTTTTCTTGGAGTACATCATAGGACACAGAGCTCCCGCCCCTCTGTTTTATGGGGTGAGAGAGTATATTGCTTATATTGCGTGGCTACAAAAACTGAGCGCTCCTGGAAGGAGGAGGGGGTTATGTAGGGGAGTCAACTTCCTGTATTGGTTATACCAGTGTCAACACCTGAAGGTAGGCCCATAACCCACTAAGTAAATACTTGAGGCTCTGTGTCCTATGATGTACTCCAAGAAAATAATTTTACAAGTAAGCAGTTTAAAAAATCAAATTTTTTGTACTTATCGTAAAATCCTTTTCTCTGAAGTTCATTGACAGACACAGCACCCACCCCTCCTATTTGTTTGTACTGCTTTTGATGAACTGAGCTGCTGAATGCAGTGTGAGGGGTTATAGCCAGTAGGACCGCCCCCTGGGAGGTACTGTGCAAGTGTTGCTGTCTTTAACACTTTCTTCCTAGTCCTCTCCTAAAAGGGCGATATAACCTAAGGTCAAGATGAAAATGTTGTGTCCGTCAATGAACTTCAGAGAAATGGATTTTACGGTGAGTACAAAAATCCTATTTTTTCATAGATGCGAAACACTCCAGAAATGCAGCAAAAACGCTCTCTTGACTTGTGACTGGCAGCAAACTGATGAGCTTTCTGTTCTCTTCTTATTATGTGAAGGTAAGTGTTTGCGCCCCAGAAAGAAGCTAGGTAAGCAGAAGTGCCCATATTGAAATCATTCTCACATTTTCTCTTGTAACAAAGGTGTGTATTATACGATCAACAATTAAACGCTATCAACCAATTTGTTCACAAAATACTTTTGGCCGCAGGAGCATGCCCACCACAAAGCATGACCACCATTGCGCCACAAAATTTATTAATGGTGGCCTAATAAATTGCCACCTTTTTATGAGAGAACCTGTGGGAGTTGACCAGATATGGGCACATCTACTTACCTAGCTTATTTTCGGGGCACAAATACTTGTGTCACTTGTTAATAGGAGGGAAGAACAGACACTGAAATCTCATCGCATGCACAGGCCTCGGAAAGAACTTGCCTCGCTATGTACTGCCATTTAACCACTATCGTGTGTAATAACCCAAAATACCCTGACAAGCATGAAGCTCATCCACTTGTAACCTAAAGTTCTGCGTTGATATAGACCAGTGATGGCAAACCTTGGCACCCCAGATGTTTTGGAACTACATTTCCCATGATGCTCATGCACTCTGCAGTGTAGATGAGTATCCTGGGAATTGTAGTTCCAAAACATCTGGAGTGCCAAGGTTCGCCATCACTGATATAGACAATACTCTCTGCAAGCCTAGTGATCTACTTTCATAGCATAGCTCCTTGTATAAACAAGTACTCTCTCAAGAGCACGTTCTCCCGCCACAGTGACCAGCGGCTCACAGAAGTTTTGGCGCCAAGGGGTTAAATTGCTTGTATTCAAAAGTGAAGTATGGACCTTCCCTAACAACCCCCCATCATACTTACCCAGGTTGATGCAGCATCGGTACGGTTTTCCTCACCGGCTCTAACGCTGATAACCGAGCGATCATACAATGCTGATCGCTAGGTTTTCTGAGCTCCATGAGCAGAGAACTGGTAACTTCCGGTCACCACTCTATGCTCTGCCCTCCCTCATCTAGGCTCTCAGCGGCCCACTGTGCCGATACAGGTATGTGGGCAGATCCCGACATCATTGTCTTGCTCTTGCCTGAGCCTGGACCGGCTTTGTGATGTCAGCCGACAGCGGACTTGAGCCTGCTGTCAGCTGAAAATGGGTCACAGGTGTGCAGAACAGACTCCACTCCTGTGATCCACAGAAGTACAGGCAGACAAGCTTTGGTTGTACTTCTCCTTTTAATATTTAGTTGTGTGTTTTTATATCTATCTGGCGTTCAGATTTAATACATCCAACAGAGTATAGTTGGCTGCCTGAGTATTTATTGCACTCATTGGGATTCTTTCCAACATGCTGAACTTTATAGGACATTGAATACAACATAGTGTTGCTATTATACTGCAAACAGTATAATGGAATGGTTTCAGAAATGAGTATGTCTAAAATAATTTTCGAATATTGTGGAGACATTATCCTTTTACTTCAGGTGACATCCTTTCAGACTGATGTGACTGAGCTACTTTAACTATTGTAATCATCGTGTCTTGTATATCAAGTTCTGTACACATATGGAAATGTTAGACGCAACTGTAATATAAATAATAGAGCCAAAGTTTACTGGCCAGTGTTCAAGATCTTGGAGAGTCAGTTTTATATTAAATGTTTTGTTTCAAGGTCGTGGCTGTAATCAGCGTTACTAATTTTATCCAATAAAAAGCAATGTTGAGTTGACCTTCTTGAAGTACACCGATTCAGTGTGTCTGCAGAGTCTGACAGTTGTTTCAGAACATTTATTAATTGATGGGGAGATGCTTTTAGTGGTTCAAGGCACAAAATTACATATAAAGGATAATACTCTCCGAGTGTAAGCTGAAAAATCTGTTTTATATTTTATTTTTTCCAAAGGAGGTTGAAAGGCAATGTCGCTGTGGAAAGCACACCAAGCAAATACCCTGTCATAAGCCTTATTTATGCGAGACCAAATGCCCTAAAACTCGGGACTGCCAGAGACATCAGTGCAAGAGGAAGGTACTATTATTATGGGTGTTCTGGATCGTCAGTGATTTCTTTAATGCACAAATGAACCCTCTTGATTTGTTGTTGTAATGCAGTTAGGCTTCATATACAGTAATATGCCTCTTCTTTGTTTTTGTTTTTTTGTTTTTTTTAACCAAGAACTGTGGCAAAAGTTGCTTCCAGCATGCACATAGGAGCAAGCGCATAGAGTGGTAAAAAAAATAATTCATAAATCGTCATTATAAGAGCTGCTGGCACACCATGAGATTTTTCACAGAAATTAATAATGTGCTGCACTGCAATCCAGCTAAATCAATATAGTATGTGACAAAAAACATATAACAGAAAAGTTCAAATAAAATGTCCCAAATAGTCCAAAAATGTTGTGAAGAAATGACAATCCTCCTCCTAAAACCTCTCAAAGTGCTTCACCACCACCACCACACAGAGTCCGTTCTGCTTAACGAAACGATATGACTCTGTTATAAAAAGTAATATGTCATTTGTTTTGGTTACTCCTTCCATCAAGCAATCTGGTCTTTACAAGCTGTTTCCATTTACTCCAGCAAGAACTCCATCAGCTCTCCAACCAGTATCAACATGTATTGTACCCAAAAGGAGAATGACAAACTCCACATAGTTTGAAATCTAACTAAAATACTTTAATAAAGGCTAAAATACGTTTACAGGAAAGAAAAAAAATTGGCACTGTGAAAAAAAAAAATCTAAAATTGTAATAAGTATTGTGATATCGCCTCATTTCCAGAAAATCATGATGTCGGTCTCCGCCGTATGCGTTTCGTCATAACTGACAGTTGTGGCAAGTGTATTTTAGATTATATTAACCACCTGCCATCCGGGCCATTTCTGACACTTTGCTCCTACTTGTAAAAATCTACTTTTTTTTTTCCTAGAAAATTACTTAGAACCCTCAAACATTTTATATATTTTTTTTTCAGCAGAGACTCTATAGAATAAAATGGTAGGTGTTGCGTTTTTTATTATGTCACACGGTTTTTGTGCACCGGTTATTCGAATGCAATTTTTTGGGAAAAAAACACCTTCATGAATAAAAATAAATAACACTGAAGCTAGCCCAATTTTTGATGTTATGCTGAGTAAATAAGATGCCTAACATGTCACGCTTTAAAATTGCGTTTGCCCGTGGAGTGGCGGCAAACTACAGTGCTTAACCACTTTCAGACCGGACCATTTTGCTGGTAAATGACCAGAGGTCTTTTTACACTTTGGCACTGCGCTGCTTTAACTGGTAATTGCGCGGTCATGCAATGTTGTACCCAAACAAAATTTGCGTCCTTTTCTTCCCACAAATAGAGCTTTCTTTTGATGGTATTTGATTGCCTCTGCGATTTTTTATTTTTTGCGATATAAACGTAAAAAGACCGCAAATTTTGAAAAAAAATGATATTTTCTACTTTTTGTTATTAGAAAAATCCAATAAATTCAATTTTAGTCATACATTTAGGCCAAAATGTATTCAGCCACATGTCTTTGGTAAAAAAAAAGTCAATAATTGTATATTTATTGGTTTGCGCAAAAGTTGTCACATCTACAAACTAAGGTACGTTTTCTGGAATTTACGCAGCTTTTAGTTTACGACTTGAGGTGCTAAAATGGCAGGGCAGTACAAAACCCCCCCAAATGACCCCATTTTGGAAAGTAGACCCCCTAAGGAAATTGATAAGAGGCATGTTGAGCCCATTGAATATTTTATTTTTTTGCCTCAAGCGATTGAATAATGACAAAAAAAAAAATTTTTTTTTTTTTTTTACACAAAGTTGTCACTAAATGATATATTGCTCACACATGCTATGGGCGTATGTGAAATGACACCCCAAAATAAATTCTGCTGCTTCTCCTGAGTACGGGGATACCACATATGTGGGACTTTTTGGGAGCCTAGCCGCGTACGGGGCCCCGAAAACCAAGCACCGCCTTCAGGCTTTCTAAGGGCGTAAATATTTGAGTTCACTTCTCACTACCTATTACAGTTTTGAAGGCCATAAAATGCCAAGATGGCACAAAACCCCCACAAATGACCCCATTTTAGAAAGTAGACACCCCAAGCTATTTGCTGAGAGGCATGTTGAGTTCATGGAATATTTTATATTTTGCCACAAGTTGCGGGAAAATTACAAACTTTTTTTTTTTTTTTTTTTTTTTTTCACAAAGTTGTCACTAAATGATATATTGCTCATGCATGCCATGGGCATATGTGAAATGACACCCCAAAATAAATTCTGCTGCTTCTCCTGAGTACGGGGATACCACATATGTGGGACTTTTTGGGAGCCTAGCCGCGTACGGGGCCCCTAAAACCAAGCACCGCCTTCAGGCTTTCTAAGGGCGTTACAGTTTTGAAGGCCATAAAATGCCAAGATGGCACAAACCCCCCCCAAATGACCCCATTTTGGAAAGTAGACACCCCTAAATTTAGGGGTACACTAGTGAGACTAGGTAATAAATGGCGGGTGCCCTGAAACTATAAAAAATAACTAACCAACCAGCGTCACCTGTAACAGTTATATGGTGATCACTGGTGAAAGGGTTAACTAGGGGGCAATCAGGGGGCTTTATGCGGTAGTATATGGGGGTCCCTGGCGCTATAAAAAGCTGCGGCGAACCTAAATACCTACCTGCCTAACTAGCGTCACCTGTGACACTAATACAGCGATCAGAAAAACGATCGCTTATTAGGCTGGGTTCACACTGGAGCGATGCGGGAACGCCACGAATGCGCGGCGGGTTCCCGCATCGCATGCCTCCCGGCGGCAGTTCACACTGCCCTATGCGAACTGCTGGGAGTGTCAGTGAAATGTTACTGACACCCCCAGATCAGTTCGCATATCGCAGTGCGATCTGCAAACTCGGATCGCATGGTGTGAACACCCATGCGATCCGATTCTGCTGCGGGCCAAAAAAAGGGTCCCGTGCGAATTTGCGGCGGGTGCGGCGAATGGCTGAACTCGAATCGCACAGAGATCGGATGTGATTTGCACTGCAGTGCGGTGCGAATCACATTCGTTCTCATAAACCGCTGCAATGTGAACCCAGCCTTAGTGACACTGGCGACGGGGGGTGATCACGGGGTTAAACCTTTATTGGGGGGGTTAGGGGGGTACATTAGAACTAAAGGGGGCTAACTCTAACTGCCCTAACAGTTATTACAGTCACAAATGACACCAATGCAAAAAAAAAAAAAAAAAATGACATTGGTGTCACTGTGACTGGGGGGCAGGGGTAATTGGGGGGGTGATCGGGGGGTAAAGGGGGGGTGTGAGTGTGCCTGGCATGTTCTACTGTGTGTGTAGAGTGTTGGTGCAACTCACCGCTCCGCTCTCCTCCGTGTCGGAACGAAAAATACCGACACGGAGGAGAGAATACATCACTTCCTCTCCTGTGTTTACATTACAGGAGAGGAAGTGATGTCACGGGGGATTTCTATTCGTCGGGAGCGATCGCGAGGGGGTGGCCATGAATGAATGGCCGCCCCCTCATCCCGGATCGCTCTCGAAGGAATGCCGACCGCCGCAGGCACCGGGGGGGGGGCCCGATCGGGCCCCCCACCCGCGGGCAGGCAGGGACTTATATATACGCCCATATGCCTGCCCGTGCCATTCTGCCGACGTATATCGTCGTGCGGCGGTCGGCAAGTGGTTAAAATTCCCCATAGGCGAAGCTTTAAACACCTTTACAGGTTACCAGTTTAGCGTTGCACAGGAGGTCTGGTGCTATAATAATTATTCTTGCTCTGACGTTTGTGACAATACCTCACGTGTGGTTCGATCGCCGTTTACATATGCGTGTGGGAGTAACTTGTTTGTGTGAAAGCACGGTGGGACGGGGGAGCTTTAGACCCCTTTCACACTACACCGCCCATTGCGTCGGCGGTAAAACGCCGCTATTTTTAGCGGCGCTTTACCGCCGAATTTGCGGCGCATTTTGGCCACTAGCGGGGCACTTTTACCCCCCGCTAGCGGCCGAGAAAGGGTTAAAACCACCGGCAATATGCCCCAATAGCGGCGTTTTGCCAGCGGTATTACAGCACTGCCCCATTGATTTCAATGGGGAGCAGCGGTGGAGGAGCGGTAAACACAACGCTCCTTCACCGCTCCAAAGAAGCTGCTGACAGGACTTTTTTCTGACGTCCTGCCAGCGCACCGCTGTATTGTGAAAGCCCTCAGGCTTTCACACTACAGACAATGGTGGAGCTTCTTTAGGGCAGATTGCAGGCGCTATTTCTAACGCTATAGCGCCTGCAAAACGCCCTGGTGTGAAAGGGGTCTTAAAATGTTTTTCATTTATTTTTTACAAAAATTTTTTTTACACTTTTTCTTTTTTTTTGTACTAATTTTATTGCTATCACAAGGGATGAACAACATCCCTTGAGATAGCATGGGCTGTGACCGGGCCTCTTTATGGAGAGATTTGAGGTTTATTCGCCTTTAAATCTCTCCTCTGGCCTCCCATGTAGCTGGCCAGTTAAACAAAGGGGCGGAACCGAAAGGGACAAACTACTTGTCGCACCCGTGTTTCCAGGGTTACAGAGCAAGGGAAACAACGTCTGTTTCTCTCTTTGTACAGGGCAGCCATTGCCGCTGGCCACATCGCTCACCCTTCTGCCACCCGCAGAAGTGGTCGGGTGGCTAATTAGCCACCGAGACCACTTCTGCCTTGAAGAGACTCGCCGGCTGAAACGATCAATACTGGGATGATGCCTGTAGGTGCACCACTGAAACGGGAGGACGTCCATTTACGCCGTACCGGCGGGAAGTGGTTAAAGTATTTTAGTTGGATTTCACACTATATGACTTTCTCCTTTTGGGTACATACTTGTATACTACTTGCTGGGTTCACACTTGTGTGATGCCAGACATCTCATGTAATTCGCAGCGCACTGCTGTTCACTTTACATGCGATGTCTGTGCAGGTGCGATGTCAGCCATACAGATAGTATGGCTGATATCGCACCGCATTCGGTCCAAACACGCACAGGACCCTTTTTTCTGTTCGGACCAGAATCAGATCGCATGTGTGTTCACACATATGCGATCCGATTCATGTCCGAACTGTCAGTTCGCAGTGTGATATGTGAGCTGAAATGGGGGTGTCGTTAACATATAATGACACTCCCCATCAGATCGCATATGGCAGTGTGAACTGCCATGCGTGTCAAGTGCGATGCGGGAACCCGCAGTTGATTCGCAGGGTTCTCGCATCGCAGCAGTGTGAACCCAGCCTAAGTGCCGGTTCACACTAGTGCGATGCCAGACATTGCATGTAATTCGCAGCGCACTGCTGTTCACTTTACATGCGATGTCTGTGCAGGTGCGATGTCAGCCATACAGATAGAATGGCTGATATTGAACCGCATTCGGTCCAAACACGCACAGGACCCTTTTTTCTGTTCGGACCAGAATCGGATCGCATGTGTGTTCACACATATGCGATCCGATTCATGTCCGATCTGTCAGTTCGCAGTGCGATACGCAAGCTGAAATGGGGGTGTCGTTAACATATGACACTCCCCAGCAGTTCGCATATGGCAGTGTGAACTGCCGTGCGTGTCGGGAGCGATGCGGGAACCCGCACATGATTCGCAGGGTTCTCGCATCGCGCTAGTGTGACCCCGGCACTAAAGATGCTGAACACCTGCTGAAGATCAGCAGGACAATCAGTATTCTCAAAAGTAAACTCCAACAGCAGCAGCATCCGTAATTTGAAATGACTGTTTTTTTTTTTTTTTTTTAAATATCCCTGTTTAAATCTGCATACTTCAATTAATAATTGCATTTATATAATTTTTACGAGTTTCCAGGAAGTTATAAGGCCTTAGTTTTTATCACACTGTTTAGAAAAGAGTTGATGTAAAAAAACAACGGCACTCTATAAATGTACCGTATTTGCCGGTGTATAAGGCGACCCGGCATATAAGACGACCCCCTAATCTTACAGGACAAAAATGCTTTTAAATCTGTACTTACCGTGTAAGACGACCCGGCTTTCGTGGCTTCCGAGGCTTCATATTTCTTCCTTCTTCCTGCATTTGCTGGAGCCAATCACGGCGAGTGATGTTTTCTTTTAATGAATACAAAGCCTGCTTGGATTGGCAGAGGCTGTAACATCATCAGCCCGCGCCGCTCTGACTCTCCAAGCCAATCAGAGCAGGCTACAGAGTAGCCTGCTCGGATTGGCAGAGGTCGTTACTCCAATCCGAGCAGGCTTTGTATTCATTTGAATACATCGCACACCAGGATTGGCTCAGCGGTATATACTGTATGTAGCCGAAGCTACATACAGTATTACCGAACACCCAGCCGGCATCCGAGGAGCTGACCCGGCGTATAAGACGACCCCTGCTTTTTGGCCAATTTTTTTACATGTAAAAGGTCGCCTTATACGCCGGAAAATACGGTACATTGAATCTACTGTTGTATTTATGGAATCCATAATCTGGCAGTTTGTCTTGTCACATTGCCCTCCATACGCCACAAAGTGATTTTGTTCATATCTTGCTTGCATCAATATTAATAAAGCTGAACCAGATGTGCACAAGTTATGTGCTATAAAATGAAGCCATCAGTTTGATGCGTAGTTAGCCACTGGGGCAGGAATGATTTTCATGGCTCCACCCACCTAAAATGAGGTCTAAACCTTTGTAACTATTACTTCTCATTTCATGCTCAAAGATGATGCAGAACTGTGTTATGGGTTTTCCTTGACCACATAGTGACTTCATAATGGAGACTTCATACACCTGAAGTCTTTTGTACTGCAATAATCATCATGTGGTCACAGATGCCTGAGATTGATGAGTTTGAAACTAGACACTTTTATTACACAAGCCTAATGGAAGCCAACGGCTCTAATAACAGTGCCTAGCTTCCCATGTTTCTCTATTTCTCGTCTAATGTTACACATTGAAAAGTATTCATCAGTATCCATTTACCTCTCACTGAGAGCCTTGAACAGCATTTCCTGTAGAAGTCGCACATAATTTTCAAATAAATCTCTTCTAATAAATCTATGGCAAATGCAGTGCTTTAGTGAATTTCAAGATGTTTTCATGTACATCTGGCCACTGGTGGGTTTTTTTTCTAATTATTTTTAAATTGACAGCATGCCTTCTGCTGAAGCATTTTATACTTCTAAATTTCTTTTTGTCATTGCATATACACAATATCAGTGAAGTATAAAAAAAACACATAATGTATCTTGAAAAAAGGAATACATTTTTGAGTATTTTAATACATAAATTTGATATGACCAATTTTATCAATGTGTACATCAAAACCCATGTTTCTTAAGAAAACATCACAGGACACGGAATTTTGATATTGATACATATTGTTGGATTATGCTGCTGCCTTCATTGAAAAAGCCAGGAATCCCTGCCCAGGGATAACTACTCTCAGTTAAACCTCAGTTTTCAGCTATAGCACTTGGGGTTGGATATACATCCCTGTGCCTTTCTGCTAGATATCTCTCTCGTGGGCATTGTTCCATAAATCCTGACCTGCACCCTTCATCTCTAGTGGGGCCAAGATGAGCTCTTCCTGGGTCTGTCAATATGGTCAACAGGCCATAAGGAACTGTGTCAATACCCCCAACATATTCCCTCCTCACTGCCTGACAAAACCTGTGGATTGCTTTTCAGGGGGCCAGCAGGGGCTGTTGCCAGCCTTAACCTAGTCTTACCCCAGCTAAAGGTGACAGGCCAGGAACCAGTGACACCTTTAGAAAAAAATTACTTGGGTTGCACCGATACCTGTTTTTTGAGAGCTAGTACCAATACTTTTGCTCAAGTACCAGCCGTTGCCTATTACGGAACACCTATGCGGTGCAATTTGAGCTTCTACAAAATGAATAAGCTCAAATCGCATTGCAAAGAAACCTAAGTGATTTGAACAGGAATGCAGTGAAATTCCTGTCCAAATCCGGTGTGGTTTGTCAGGCAGTGTGTGGTGACTTGAGGGCGGGGGGGGGGGGGGGGGGTGCAGTATAAGCTGGTAGTAGAGTGTTCGGTGATTGAGTGAGGGGTGAGTTGAGGTGACTGGTAGAGGTGCAGTGTAATATAGGTGACCGTGTGACCTTAAAACCACCGCACCGGACACTCACATGACACCAGGCGGAGTGGACACAATGTTTTACGTAACCCAAATATTTCAAGCGATATACTTTTAGTGAATTGAGCCTATTGCGTCTCATTCCTTGGTTAAAGCATTTGATGAGGTTGTCGCACACATTTCTTCCCTTTGTCTTAACTTGGTCTTGTCTGACTTAATCTTTTGTCTTAATCCCAAATATCCTAAAGGAAATGGTGCTTGATTTTTTGGGATATTGTTCAAACTGTTTTATCTGAAGTCTACAGCTTCATTTTGCGTTGACAGTCTGATTCCCTGTTTGTTCTACAAGGGTTCTCATAAGGGTCAGGCTGCTTCCCAATCCATTATGTATAGGTGGATTTGTCAGCTTATTGCCAGACCTATTGTTGTAGAGGGCAAGGATCCCCCCTTTCCACCAGGAACGTCAATGCTTTTTCGGCATCAAGCTCCTGTTAATTTTTTTTTTTCTAGGCTTCCATCTTCTTTTCACCCGTTTTACTAAGGTAGATGTTCACGCCTCTGTGGTCATCCATTTTGGGCAGAAGCTTAGCTGAACTAGGAGAGTTATGTCTGGGTGGGAATTCCTATCTTTTATTTCCCCAGTGTCCATTTACCTTAGTGTTACCCAAGACCCCTACATTCACTATATCTGTTTTCCCACAGTACACATAACATGGAAATGCAATAATTTTAGTAATTATAAACTCCTAAACCAAAAAACATAATTATCTCTCTGCACTGTGGTGAAATGGCTGCTGGCACAAATAAGTAATATACCGAACTTAGAACTGTACATCAGAAAAGAGATATATATATATATATATATATATATATATATATATATATATATATATATACACACACACACACACACACACACACACACACACACACACACACACACACACACACACACACACACACACACACACACACTAAATGAAAAAAATTGAATATGAAACGCAATCGCATATATTTTATATATCCCACTCAGTGATAAGAGGGAGATATATTCATAGATGAAAGTCCCATAGCAAAATAAAGTAAACAAAAAAAACTTTAATGTAAACAGTCCAGTGTGATAATGTGCAACTGCACAATAAAGGTGAAGAATGGCAGTCCAAGGAAGTGCTCCATAACCTTCCACTGAACCCCTGTGAAATGGACACTTATCAGAAAGGATGGCTGCCGTTACAGCACCAAACACGTATTCAGAGCAATACGCATCAAACTCAGCATGTATTGTACAGAATTCCCCCAAGGCTCTGTTTTATCAGGTGATGGATTAGGGCAGTGGAAGAAGGGGAGGGTCAGAGAAGACAGGATCAAACAGCCTTTTTACACAATATGCAGTATTAACCCTTAGGTTCCACAGTGAGTAGAGCAAGAATGCTTTACTGCATATACAGACTGATTTTACTGTTGTGGGTTTAGTAACACTTTAAGGTGGCAGCAAATAACAATAACAAAGTCCTCTGTGTCCTGGGATATACTCCAAGAAAAGGTTTCTACAGCTTTCTGTGTGTAGTTTGTACTAAATATTTAACTAGGGGCAGCATTATATGCTCATTACATACCGGTTTGCAGGTTCTACTTGCTGTTTTGCAGTGCTCAAACAGTGGTTGAACAAGGAGACTAGGTGACTATACTGTAAAACATTGCTTCTTTTTTACTAGCTAGCCTACAAATCTATATATTGAACACAATAGCTAAATATAGAAAATAGGAAGTTCACATAATTTTAAGTTAAAATAATGAGCTCACTACTGATTTCCTCTTAGATCATGGGTGCTCAACCTGTGGCCCTCCAGGTGTTGCCAAACTACAATTCCCATCATGCCTCTGCCTTTGAGAGTCATGCTTGTAACTATCAGCCTTGCAATGTCTCATGGGGTTTGTTGTAGTTCCGCTACAGCTGGAGGGCCACAGGTTGAGCATCCATGTCTAAGCCCTTGTACACATTGTCGGTGATTCTGACGGAATGTGTCCGATCGGACTGTTTTGTCGGATATTCCGACTGTGTGTGGTCTACATCGGACTGTTTCCGTCGGAGTATCCGACGGATCAAGTTTTCCAACTTGTTGGTAAAATTTTCCCACAAAATGCTCCGATCAAGCATACTCTGATCATGTGTAGAGAATTCCGATCGGACAAAGTGCCATGCATGCTCAGATCAAATTCCTACACCAAAGCTATTGGCTACTAGCGTGAACGTAGTCCTGTCGTAATGAAATAACGTAATCCCGTCGGATTTTCCGACAACTTTGTCTGACCGTGTGTATGCAACAGTTTCGGACAAAATCCGTCGGACAAAATCCGACGGATTTGGTTGTCGGAATCTCCGACCGTGTGTACAAGGGCTTAGATCAATGGCAGTTGTCTGTTTAAAAGCTGCTTGTAGTAAACAGGCCTTTTGTGGTGAAGTATGTTTCCTTAAAGTGCAGAAGAATGTACCACTTGGTGCACAGTTTTCCCTAAAGCTGGGCATACACGCTGTCTGTTCAGCAGATGCCAGTCTATAGACTGGTTTCTGTCAAATGGTCCTGCTGAAAAAACCGAATTCGATCAGTGCTTGCGGCCAATGGCCCATTCTGCCAGAATACATTAGCGCAGTGGAAGAGATCCCTGCTTCCACATCACTTGTGTGGATGTGGGGATATGAGAGCATTTTTTCATTCAATCCACTGGTTAATTGGGAGGGGGGGGGGGGGGGTGATTAACACGTATACCCTCGTTAATGCTGTTAAAAAAAAAACAAAAAAAAACAAGCTTTCGATTTCAAAAGAAGTCAGACCAGATGAATGCAATATACTACTGGAAGTTTCTTTCACACTGTGAAACTGTGAAAATGTAAAAGGTGTTTGTTTTTTTTTTTTTTGTGTTCAAAGGCCAATTTTATGTTTCTGCAGTACACGTGAATAGATACATCTATTTATATATGATGCTACCAACATTGCACAAATTTTTATATTTTTTAGATTCGCTTTTTGTCATTTGTTTATGTTTCAAGCATTTGGGAATGATGAGGGAGGTGTATAGGCAATTTACAGGGCATAGGAGTAGGAGGACCTCATCGGAGGGATGCTAAAACAGGTGTCGGCAGGAAACTGCAGGCTCTAAATTTAGGCCCCTTTCACACTGGGGCGGTGGGTTCGCTGGCGGTAAATCGGCGCTATTTTTAGCGGTGCTTTGCCGTCAATTTTGCTGCACTGTTCGGCAGCTAGCGGAGGATTTTACCCCCCGCTAGTGGCCAAGAAAGGGTTAAAACCACCGCAAAGCGATGCTGCGGCAGCGCTATGCCGGCAGTATAGCTGCACTTCCCCATTGATTTCAATGGGCAGGAGGGGTGTATATACTGCTCCAAAGATGCTGCTAGCAGGACTTTTTTTTTTTTTTTTTTTTTTTTTTTTACCGTCCCACTAGCACACCACTCCAGTCTGAAAGCCTTTGGGGCTTTCACACTGGAGAGACAGCGGCGGCTCCTTCAGGGTGCTTTTCAGGCGCTATTTTTAGCATTGTAGTGCCTGCAAAGCTCCCCAGTGTGAAAGGGGTCTTGGTGGTCCACACATTTTGTGATTTGCCTGATCGGCTTGACAAAATTACAGATATTTTGAGAGATACAGTGGTTTCTGTAAATGCATTTTATTGGTGTGTTTAACTGTTTAGAAGGCTCTTAAGAAGGTAAACAATTTATAGTGACTGTTGCATTAAGCGCTGAATGTTGCAGATTACACGTACTATCAATGTTTTATTATGACACAATGTTGTGGTATCCAAACTGTGAATAGATAACAAAGTAAATTGTTTAGAGATGAGAAAAATTATAGCTTTTCATTTTCCGTTTCTGGAGGAGATGAGGCATTCCTCAGGTCTGATAATCCGCTTTGTCTCGTCTAGCTTTTATTAAAGTTTCCAAAATCTATATAATTTATAAGCCTAGTCTAAAAGAATGCCAGTTTTCATGCAATGAAATGATATTCAGACACATCAGGGTAAGAAAGTGACATAAACTGAATAACATTTAATAATGTTACTTTTGCATTTTTAACCACTTCCCGCCCATCATATAGTAAAATAATGGGGGGCGGGATGCACTCTTTCTGGGATGCCACCATATGATGGCGTCCCAGAACCACCGCTCTCTCTCTAGCACCCACGGAGGCGCGCAGAAATCACGGTCCTAGGAACACGGTGCAACCCTGATCTCGGTAAAGAGCGGATGATGCAACTCTACTCATGTGATCGGCTTTGTCCAATCACAGCTGGTCTCATGTAAACACGGAAGTGCCATCGGCTCTCCTTGGCTCACACTGACAGAGTTGTGTGGCCAGGAGAGCTGATCAACAGCATCTCCTCGCAGGGGAGACTGTACAGGTAATCAGGGCACTGATCATCAGCCCCATCAGTAACACCAATCAGTAGCCATTAATGATGCCCAAAAGTGCCACCTCAACCAGTGAAGGAGAGAAATTACTTATTTACAAAATGTACAGACAGAAACAAAGAAAAACCTTTTCTTTGCTAAAAAAAAACAAAACAAAAAAAAACTGAGCAGTGATTATATACTACCAATAGAAAACTCAAAAAAAAATTATGAAAATGTAATGGGGTACAATGTCACAATTGTCATTCAAAATGTGACCGTGCTGCAAATTGGCCTGGGCATGAAGGGGGTGAAAGTGCCCAGTAGACAAGTGGTATAGTGTAATTGTGTGAATAATATGTATGTGTAAAGAGACTTTATCCATTTATGACCAAGTCTCTTTAAAACGTATATCTGCCTTCACTGTGCCCCCCCACTTCTCCCCCGCTATTCCCTTGGATTTTTTGGGGAAATCACTAGTACTTCTGGTTATGGGGGGGCATATGACCTTTCTCCAGAATGCAATGCTTGGGCCTCAGCCGCTAATCACTAGACCAGTACATGGTCACATGAGGTGAGGGAGGTTGTCATCAAACCCTTGGAACTCTGAAACCATCTGATCTGATAAAGGCATTACTAGGGTTTGGATTCCCAGCTCTGATGGAGAAACAGATGTGGATAAGCACATTGAATGTAAGTATAGGGGGATCGGGGGGAGGAACATTCTGCATGGGCAAGGTGACAGTCAATTTTAATAGTTACACTTGTCAGTGTGAGTGGTGTTGCACTTTTTTTTTTTTCTTTAACTCCCATGTATATGAAATGAGTTAGATTGTGAATGCACACTGGTGTATATAGCCACTGCTCCTTACCATGACGTAGTTGAAAAACGGCATGATCTGCTGAAGAACATTTTATTTTTTGGCTAGTAGACCACATTCTGTATATTTACCATCATGTGGTAGAGTGGATGTATATGGACACATGATGCTTGATGATTATTTTTAGTTATCAGAAGATCTTATTGTAGCTATTTTGGGCTCATGGGCCATCCAGTGGCCTTTTGATGCTTTCACAGATACTGTTTTATAAGCTCATGTGTTATACGTTAGATAAAACGAAATATTTGTTCCTTGTACATAGTGTTGCACCGGAAACTGCCCGCCCTGTGACCAGCAATGTGGACGTACCCTGGGATGCAGAAATCATAAGTGTCCTTCGGTGTGCCATAGAGGTAAGAAAAGATATAAAGAGAACGTACATGTTTTATTCTTTTGGTAATTTTACTTATTTTCTAAGAGCTAACACATTTTGGAGAACATTACAGAAAACCTTGAACCATTTAGATCAGTCCCTAAAGGAGCATATTCTGTAATGTCCTTACCACAACCATGAGTCCACACAATAAAGCCAGTTTGAGTGGATGACAGCAAAACAAATAGAACGTGTTTTGGGATTTGAGGGAACTGGAGCTCTTTGAGGAAACCCACACAGACATGGGGGAGGAAACTGAAGGATAAGAGTATGTTCCTATTTAAATTTAAGCTGATTACCCTTGATCTGGAGAAGCCACAGACCTTGATAGGAAGTCAGATTTACCCTATTTGAAACCCAGTGTGCTGTTGTTACTGTCCCTGAAATATAAACTTGCAGAATGCTGGCTGAGACTCATTCAGTCGCAAAAAAAATGTCAGGAACAGTTTGGTCACTCCAACTGTTCTGTTTTAATTTTTTTTTTTTACTCAGTCGCTCCTGTTAGAAAAAAAAAGGAAAGCTATATATATATATATTTATTTATTTTTTAACACCGCTGGGACTTGGGCGGGGGAGTTAAAGCCTGTGCCATTGGGCATACTGTGCATGTGTGCACAATTTGCCAGTATCTGGCACACAGGCTGGGTCTTATGGTTCTGCCTCTCTAGCTCTATATAGCACAGCGATCCTATGAATTTGCTTGGGTGTCCACTGTCTACAGTGACTGGACACAGAAGGCTTCTGTCCTGCGACATTTCCCCTAACAGAACTGATTATGATAACCCAGACTGCTGTTCCCAGTACCCCCTTCTGAGACCTTCTTGATCCCTTCTGGGGTGACCTCCACCTGCTCCTGTCAGTTTAGAAGGGAGTTTTTCAATCACTAAGGACTCAAAGGACACCTCCCCTTTCATAATACATTAAGCGAAGGAACATTTTCCAACAAGCTGGTTCAAGAGAAGTCGGTCATGAGATCAGCTTCTCAATAGTGGGAACGGCCATAGATGGATCAAACAAGGCTTGACAAGGCCCAGGTCACCACGGTGACCAGAAATCAAGTCCTGGCGCTCCTGCCAGCCCATCCACTGCTGCCAGTGACACCAGACATGACCTCAGGTAGCCGCCCACTGAGCTCCTCACCTACTCTCTTCTTCCCTTGCGCGGGGTGAACGATGATTGGGCAGGCTGTCAGCCTCTCCCCTCTCCATTGACTGGAGCTTCCTGCCCCCTTTTGACCCTTCCCCTAATTTGGAGGCGAGCTGGGGATGGCGGTTTCCATGATTGGCTGGCCAGCAAATGAACAAGAGTGGCACATGGAGGAACTGTCAGTGAGCCCTGTCTATGGCAAAGAGTGACCTGGCTGGGCCCTGCAGGGAGGGTAGTCTGAGGTGGGGCATGGGGGCTAGTTTAACTCTATTCCTCAGGTGAAAGGAGACACACCCCAGGGTCCCCACCAACAGAAACAGAGGAGGAAGAACTGTGTATGAGGTGGGAGAGACTTTATGAGATGAATGCATGGGGGAGAGGAGTACACTGTGCGAGAGGAGTATATGGGGGTGGGGGGGGGGGCACTGTGTGTGAGAGCAGTATATGAGGGGAAGGGGGACACTGTGAGAGGAATGTATTGGGGGGGCACTGTGTGACAGGATGGGCAATAGGTGTTTCCTGCCTGATGTGTTCTGCAATTTTAGGACGTAGCATAGAGGCTCCTAGATTCAAAGCAAATTTGTCAAGCCCTGGGTTAAACCTAAACCTACGCACTGATCATGAGTTCTTGAGGGTTGTTTCTACCAATTGAGTGCATGTCAGCCAAATATGCTGTTTGGGGATCATTTAAAACAGGATTACATGAGACGTTGCAATTTTAGGTGGAGAGGTCTGATCCTTTTTTGGTTAGAGCTCAGTCTCACAATCTGGCCTCTCTGTGATGGGCTAATAGCATAATTCCAGCCTGGAGTAAAAACATTTATCAACTCTTACCCAATTTTTGCATTGGTTTGAGGAACAACGCATTTATTTTGATGTCTTTTTTTAAAACCGTGTTTATGAAGAACAGCCTGCAAGTTTTAGGTCATTTTTAAAGTCTGTATTACGATTTTATTTATCATCTTGTTAACACATTTGTATAGCTAATTGTGCTACCGTGTCTCCCTGAAAATAAGCCAAGGTTAATTTTGGCAACAAAAGACCCAGTAGGACTTATTTTTAGGGTAGGGCTTGACATGTGCTGTCTTCTCTCCCCATCTCCCTCCTTGCCTGCCTGGGGGGGTGCTGACATCCCCGCTGCCAGCTGGGAAAAGAGGAGTACAGGGGGAGGATCAGCTGAGCAGCACCATACAGAAGGCATTTATCACACATATATTACAGCAACATACACAGTTTTTACATTTATATAATATTTTAAGTGTAGTGCATTTTAGGATTTAACAATCACTTTAAACTAGGGCTTATTTTTGAGATAGGGCTTATATTGCAGCCCTCCCCAAAAATCACAGTAGGGATTATTTTCAGGTTAGGGCTTTTCTTTGGGTAAACAGGGTAGTACCACAGCGTGGCAGTAATCAAAACAAGAAAACAAATTGAGCGTATAAAGAACAGCTAATGATTTACGCTGCTAAACTTGAAAGAAACATTGCTTCAAAGAAATGAGAAAATCATTCTTGAGAGAGAAATAATGACCTTATTTATGGCACTGTCACTATTGGAATGCCCAGCACTTTATATCCCGATCATTTGAAAGGTTATGATGAACGCCAAGATTCTTTATGAGCTTTTCTGTGCCTTTTTCTTTCATTTGCATTTCAAATATAATGTAACTAATAATAGGATCTATTCTAAAGGTCACTCGGATAAGCGCTCTGATAAAACACAAAATGAAAGTCCTGCTGTCTGTGTGGTATTTTTCCTAGAATGAGTTTCTGATCACTCGCTTACTGACATTCCGCTGATCAGATTAAAAACCTGCAGATAGAAAATGGCAGATTGCTTTATAAGTTTACAGCCGCTCTGCAGTCCAAGGTTATCAGTGGGACCTGCATCTTCATATATAAGATATTACTACACAGCAGCTAATGTTTAGCATCCATAAGATTTTAGTTGCTGATTTATTATAATATAAAAGAATAGTTATGTGAATCTCGGCTAACAGTTGAAAGGGAAATGTACTCTGTTAAAAGCTTGAAATAAATGGAAAATAACTGAAGGAAATTGAAGGCAAAGATAGTGCTACAGCAATACATTTTAATGGTTACATTTTAAATTGGACTAAAGCCCAATACAGGACGGTTTCCGACATTCAGCCATGTGTATGGGAACCGGTCTGACAGAAGCCAACTGGCTCTCGATCAGCGCTCTTACCCAATGGAGCAAGAGCACTGACTGGACTGTTCTGGCGGTGGCACAATAGAACACAATAGATCCGCAGGGGAGATTGATGTACTAACATCGGATCGTTGGTAAAGCGGCTCCGACCAGAGCTGACCATTTTTTTTTTTTTTCATTTAACCCGCTGGTACACGGTGTGTACCAGGCTTAGCACCTAAAATTTCCTGTTAATATTAATGCTATTTGTACCTCCAGGGCTGATGTTGACAGCTGTAAGTTTCTGTGAACTTTAGAAGGGCCAAACGTTGCAAGCTGTGCCCAGAAAAAAAAGAGGAAAATTACTTCTCATTGGCCTGTTGGCACCCTGCAGCTGTTTTTTTGCTAGTGGTATCCATCTTGTTGGAGGAGCAGGGCTTTCTTTTACATATAAGAGCTTCCTCCCTGATGACTGGTGTCCTAATAAGAAAAAGTAGGGGATGGTATTTAAGAAGCAGCAATAGAAGTTCAGAAAGCACATATTCACAGAATGGATACAGTGAGGGGAAAAGGGTATTTGATCCCCTGCTGATTTTGTACGTTTGCCCACTGACAAAGAAATGATCAGTCTATAATTTCAATGATAGGTTTATTTTAACAGAATAACATCCAAAATATCCAGAAAAACACATTTAAAAAAAAGTTATAAATTGATTTCTGTTTTAATGAGTGAAATAAGTATTTGACCCCTTTGCAAGACATGACATGACATTTCTTTTTATTGGCCAACAGGTTCGCACGCATCTCAGGAGGGATTTTGTCTCACTCCTCTTTACATATCCTCTCCAATTCCTTAAGGTTTTGAGGTTGATGTTTGGTAACTGGAACCTTCAGCTCCTTACACATATTTTGGTACTCATGGTTCCCTCAATGAACTGTAGCTCCCCAGTGCTGGCAGCACTCATGCAGCCCCAGACCATGACACTCCCACCACCATGCTTGACTGTAGGCAAGACACACTTGTCTTTGTACTCCTCACCTGGTTGCTGCCACACACACTTGACACCATCTGAACCAAAAAAAGTTAATCTTGGTCTCATCAGACCACAGGACAGTTCCAGTATTCCATGTCCTTAGTCTGCCTGTCTTAAGCAAACTGTTTGCGGGCTTTCTTGTGTATCATCTTTAGAAGAGGCTTCCTTCTGGGACGATGGCCATGCAGACCAATTTGATGCAGTGTGTGTCTGAGCACTGACAGGCTGACCCCTCCAGCCTCTGCAGCAATGCTGGCAGCACTTATACATCTATTTCCCAAAGACAATCTCTGGATATGGTGCTGAGCACGTGCACTTCTTTGGTCGACCATGGCGAGGCCTGGTCTGAGTGGAACCTGTCTTGTTAAACCATTGTATGGTCTTGGCCAGGACGATTTAGCTTCAGCCTTTGCTGGTTTTGAAGGAAAACTAGCCAACATAATTGCGTCTGTCTCCCAGTCCAGGAAAAAAATGCAGAAGGTCCCCTTTTCCCCCTCCTGACCTTCCAGTATTGGAAAAGGAATGGGCAGATGACATTGAGGGGAAGAAGAGCAGGCAGATGACTCCTTCTCAGCCTCGCAATCCCAAAAACTGCTAGTCCAATCCCTTATGGATCCCTTACGGAATTGGTCCGTTCTGCATTCAAGTTGCCCCCAGTGGAGGTGGCTAAGGACCCCTTTTCTTCTTTGGGTTATTTGAGGCCTCCACAGGGCCCACATGCTTTCCCTTTACACCCACTAACTGGAGCACCTAATATATGCAGACTGGGATCACCCAGATAGGTATTTTGTTCCTCCTGGAAGATTTTCTCTTCTTTATCCCATGGAGAAAAAGTTCATTAAGCAATGGAGTTTTCCAGCAGTGGATGCTGCTATTTCTTCTGTGAATAGGAATCTTGTCCAGTAGACAATGTCCAAGTTTTCAAAGATCCAGCCGACAAGAAGCTGGAATCTTTACTTAACCACTTGCTTACTGGGCACTTAAACCCCCCTCAGTCCCAGACCAATTTTCAGCTTTCAGCGCTGATGCACTTTGAATGACAATTGCGCGGGCATACAACACTGTACCCAAATGAAATTTTTATCATCTTTTTCCCACAAATAGAGCTTTCTTTTGGTGGTATTTAGTTACAGCTGGGAGTTTTATTTTTTGCTAAACAAACAAAAAAAGATGCAAAAAAACAAAAACAAACATGTTTTAATAGTTTGTTATAAAATTTTGCAAACGGGTCATTTTTCTCCTTCATTGAAGTGCGCTGATTAGGCGGCACTGATGGGCTGCATTGGTGGGCACTGATGGGCTGCATTGGTGGGCACTGATGGGCTGCATTGGTGGGCACTGATGGGCTGCATTGGTGGGCACTGATAGGCTGCATTGGTGGGCACTGATAGGCTGCATTGGTGGGCACTGATAGGCTGCACTGGTGGGCACTGATAGGCATAGTCAAGGCGGCACTAATAGGCACAGATAAGGCGGCACCGATGGGCACAGATAAGGCGGCACTGATGGGCAAAGATGGGCACAGATAAGATGGCACGGATGGGTGGCACGGATGGGTGGCACGGATGGGCACTGATAGGTACCACTGATAGATGGGACTGATAGGTGGCTCTGATAGATGGCACTGCTGGGCACTGATGGGCGGCACTGCTGGGCACTGATGGGCGGCACTGCTGGGCACTGATGGGCGGCACTGGAGTGCAGCACCTTTGAGGCAGATTATGGGCACTGTGGGTGGCACTGTGGGCACTGCTGGGTGGCACTGTGGGCACTGCTGGGTGGCACTATGGGCACTGCTGGGTGGCACTGACGGGGGCACTAACTTTTTATTAGGGTGGCACTGCAGGGGGCAGGTGGGCACTGGCAGGGGGCAGGTGGGCACTGGCAGGGGGCAGGTGGGCGCTTGCATTGCTGGCCATGATCGGGACTGATGTCCCGATCACGGCCGCCGGTGATCGGCTTTTTTTTTTTCTCCTCACGCTGTCAGCGCGAGGAGGAATACTAGCCGATTACCGGCTCCGTTATGTCACCTGATCTGCTGTCATTGGCTGACAGCTGATCACGTGATAAGGGGTCGGGATCGACCCCTTGCACGGATCGGTGATCAGGCGAGCCTCGTGGACTCCCCGATCACAGAGCGCACGCAGGCTGCTCGTACACGGGACGACGTCAATAGACGTTGTCCCGGAAAAGGAGATCCGCGCTGCAGCCGTCAATTGACTATAGCGCGGATCTCAAGTGGTTAAAGCCTCCTTTTCTATAGCTGGTTCAGCAGTGCAACCTGCAGTAGCAGCGATGGGGGTTTGTCAGTCCTTAAAAGACCAGCTCAATCAAACAGGTCATTAAAGGTGTCCCTCCTTAAGGGGAAGCTGCTTGCGAGTTAGCAGAGCTGCCAAAGGCCTTGTTTTGTGTTTGATGTTTTTAAAGATTCTATTCAACAGGTGTCATGCTTTGCCTTCTTATCTGTGCATATGCACAGAATTCTTTGGTTGAAGCATTGGTCAGCTGAATTGCCATGCAAAAAGCTATTGGCAAGTTTTCCTTTTCAATGGGAATGGTTGTTCGGAGACAATTTGGATAAGTATATCCGAAGAAATTGAGGTGGTAAGAGTGCCCTTTTACTGGTTAAAAGAAGGAGTAGGCGTCCTTCATTTAAACTTTTTTTAAAAATGAAGGTCAGGGCTATAAGAGATCTGGCCCGTGTGGTCAAGGGAAAGAAGGATCCTTCCATTCGCCTTGAGGTTGCTAGGGAAAATTTTGGCTTTGTTCAAAGTTATTCCCTATGCCCAATTTCATTGGAGACTGTTGCAAAACAGTATTCTGTCTGTTTGGAACAAGAGGATCCAAGCCTTGGACTACACAATGTATCTGTCCTCAAAGGTGCTCCAGAATCTCAATTGGTGGTTGATAGCCAGAAATTTGCAAAAGGGGGAAATCCTTTGACGGTAGCCTGGAAGGTAGTTACTATGGATGCCAGCCTATTGGGTTGGGGGGGGGGAGGGGGGTGGTTCTGGAGAAGGCCACTGTCCAGGGGAAGTGGTCAGAGCCTGAAAAAGCCTTGCCCATCGACATTCTAGAGATTCGGGCAGCACGTCTGGCTATAATATCCTGGACTTTCAGGTTGCAGGGTTGTCCTCTGTCAGAATACAATCCAACAATGCCATAGCAGTGGCTTACATCAACCACCAAGGGGGTACCAGGAGTCAGGCGACCCAGAATGAGGTGGACCATACTCTGACATGGGCAGAGAAGCATTTGCCTTTTCTGTCAGCAGTCTTCTTTCCAGTGGAGTGGAGAAGTGGCAGGTGGACTTTTTGAGCCGCAATGGTCCCTGCATCCGGAGGTTTTTTTTCTTTTTTCTTTTTTTAAGCGGCGCTTTACCATCAATTTCGCAGTGCCTTTTGGCAGCTAGCTGGGTGCTTTTATTTTTTTTTTGAGTCCTGCCAGTGCAACGCTCCAGTGTGAAAGCCCTCAGGCTTTCACATTAGGGAGACAGCAGTGGCTCTTTCAGGGAGCTTTGCAGGCTCTATTTTTAGCGATGTAGTGCCTGCAAAGCACCCCAATGTGAAAGGGGTCTAATGGCTGTGTGTTGAGTTATTTTGAGAGGACAGCAAATTTACACTGCTGTATACTCACTACTTTACGTTGTAGCAAAGTGTAGTTTCTTCAGTGTGGTCACATGAAAAGATATAATAAAATATTTACAAAAATTTGAGGGGTGTACTCACTTTTGTGAGATACTGTATACACAGTGGGGAAAATAATTATTTGATCCCCTGCATATTTTGCAAGTTTCTCTGATTACAAAAAAATTAAGGTTCTATATTTTTTTTTTCATAGATGTATTTTAAATGATGGAGACACAATCTAAACCAAAAATCCAGAAACACATGATACAAATGTTATAAATTGAGTTGCAGTTCAGTGAGTAAAAATTGTATTTAATCCCCAAGCAAAACATGACTTATTTACTTGGTGGACCTTGTTGGCAAGCACAGAGATGAGAAGTTTCTTGTAGTTTAAAGTGGGGTTTCACACACAAAAAAAAAATTAATATTTTTTTTTACTCGCCTCTAAATGGCTGTTGCTAGGGGGTCCCTCATAGTCTGCCTCCTTTAGAGCTTGGGCTGGTGATATCACTTACCCTTTGGTGCAGGAAGGGCTCAGCTCTGCCCCCTCCCTCTTGTCAATCATCCCAGATGATTGCGCGGCCACTCACAACGTGACAGCCACAGCCAAGCGCCCACAGTTACAATGCCGGCGCCACTGAACGGAGGGGGTGATGAGCGGGGATCCGATCCCCCACATCGCTGGACCCTGGGACAGGTAACTGTCCGATTATTATAAGTCAGCAGCTGCAGTATTTGTAGCTGCTGAGTTGTTAATTTTTTTTAAATTATTATTTAATGGGCACACCACTTTAATGACCAGGTTTGCACACATCTGAGGAGGGATTTTGGTTCACTCTTCTTTACAGATCTTCTCTAAATCCTTAAGGTTTCTTGGCCATCTCTTGAAGTTTCAGCTCCCTCCATACATTTTCTATAGGATTAAGGTCTGGAGACTGGCTAGGCCACTCCACGACCTTAATGTGCTTTTTCTTGAGCCACTCCTTAGTTGCCATTTGTATCATGTGTTTTTTCTGGATTTTTGGTTGATAATCTGTGTCTATCATTTAAAATACACCTATGATCAAAATTATAGAACTTCATCTCTTCGTAAGTGGGCTAACTTGCAAAATCTGCAGGGGATCCGTCTTCCTTTTTTTTTAGGTTTGTAATAAAAAAATAAAAAAATCTAGAAATTTTCTAAAATATGAACTTGCTCTGCTACAGACTTGCTTACATTTAGTGGTTACTTCTCTTACCAAATGGCGTTTTTTCGCTTGTAGCGGAATGCTTGTTACTCAAAGTACATGAGCTTCTTTAGGCAGATTGGAGGCAAATTGGCCCCATTAGACTTCAATAGGAATGCTTGAAAATTGCTCAACATATGCGCTTTTGTTATGTTTTCTGGCAAAAAAGCAACTCAACCCCTAGTGCTTTCTATTGGCTAAAATAAAAACGCCTGAAGCTAGAATAAACATGTCAAATGCTTGTAATACGCTTGCAAAATTCTCTAGTAAAAGCACCTAAAAAAAAATCGCTCTGCCCAAGTGTGAACCGAGCCTCAATGAGAGGTCCATGTTATGTAAAAAATGGCTGCATTACATCTTTACCAGTGTTTACTGATAGACATCAGTGCAGACTTTAGCTTTGTGCTTTATTTTGCTATTCTCAAGTTTACTTCTTTAGCACCACACTTTTTTAATGCGGATATTATTGTGGAAAGGGGATTCTATTTTTTCTTTTTAATTATAGGAAGCTGCTACCCTTGTCCAGTGACTGTGGATGTGAAATGTAACTGTGGCAAAACTATGCTGACTGTTCCTTGTGGCAGAGAACGCAGTACTAAACCACCACGCTGCAAGGCTGTGTGCAGGTATATAAAGCTTTCTACCACCATAATACATTTGTATGTAAATAAATTATCGCTGCTAATGTAATAAACATGCATTGTCTTCCTCTTGAAGTCGCCCTTCTACCTGCCATCATGAGACTAGAGAAAAACATAGGTGCCATTTTGGTCCATGTCCGACATGCCGACAGGTTTGTCAGAAAACCTTACAAAAATGCGGTCACCTGTGCCCTGTCCCTTGCCATGATGAAGCTCTAGTGAAACAGAAAGGACTGGTAAGTCATTTACATGTACATAGACCCTTAAACTGCATCTAAAACCTAACTCCTTAGTTTGCTTAAGTAAGATGCAACAAACTGCCATGGCTTTTATAATTACTTCAACGCCGGTAGGTTTAACCCCCCTCATGGCCAGGCCATTTTTTTGTGATATGGCACTGCATTACTTTAACAGATAATTGGTGGTTGTGCAACACTGCACTGCACCCAACTAAAATGTATGCCCCCCCACAAATAGTTTTATTTTGGTGGTATTTGATCGCCTCTGTAACCAAAAAAAGACAATTTTGAAGAAAAAATATTTTTTACTTTCTGGTAAAAAAAAACATCCAGTTTTTAAAAAAAAAAAAATGGAAAAAATAATATTTCTTCATAAATTTAGGTCAATATGTATTGTGCTACATATTTTTGGTAAAAAAAAAATCCCAATAAGCGTATATTGATTGGTTTGCGCAAAAGTTATAGCGTCTAAAAACTATGGGATATATTTATGGAATATTTATTTTTTTACTAGTAATTTCACTGATTAATGACTTGTAACGGGACTGCGACATTGCAGTGGACAAATCGGACACTGACACGTTTGACACTTTTTTGGGGACCAGTGACACTAATACAGTGCCACCGTACTAATGACACTGGCAGGGAAGGGGTTAACATTAGGGGTGATTAAAGGGTTAAATGTGTCTCTAGCGAGTGCTTTCTAACAGTGTTCAAGGTGCTTTTTACTGTGGGAATGCAGAGATCTGTGTTCCTGCTTAGCAGAAACACAGGATCGCTACCTTCCCTACTAACAGAATGGCAATCTGCCTTGTTTACATCGGCAGACTATCGTTCTGCCTCTCTTGGCAACAATCGTCAGGTCCCGGCCGACATCAAGTCTACCAGACCTGCTGATTGGCTCCTGCTGCGTCCAATCACAGTGGGAATGGGTTGCCGGCACCGTGAGTGCATGCCTCAAACCCGGAAGTGCAGGATCACGTACAGGTATGTGATTCTGCAAAGAGGGGAGAGCAGCCTTGCCACCATATATGTACAGTATACAGTCGGCAAGTGGTTAAATAATTGTTTTCCTGTTTGTTTTTTATCATTTGTTGCATTTTAGTGCTTGTTGATTTCCTGTGTATTCCTTGCAGTCACTGCATGTCTACATGCATGCACTCCATCAATGGCTGCATGGCATATCTCAGGGAAGATATCCTCCATTGTATAGTAATATGACATATTTCTTTAATTTGGTAGTTAACTCTTTCAGACTGGACCATTTTGCTGGCTTAAGACCAGACCACTTTTTGCGATTCGGCACTGCGTCGCTTTAACTGACAATTGCGCGGTCGTGCGGCGTGGCTCCCAAACAAAATTGGCGTCCTTTTTTTCCCACAAATAGAGCTTTCTTTTGGTGGTATTTGATCACTCCTGCGGTTTTTATTTTTTGCGCTATAAACAAAAATAAAGCGACAATTTTGAATAAAAAACTCATTATTTTTTACTTTTTGCTATAATATCCCCTAAAAATATATAAAAAAAATATTTTTTTCCTCAGTTTAGGCCGATACGTATTCTTCTACATATTTTTGGTAAAAAAAATCTTAATAAGCGATTGATTGGTTTGCACAAAATTTATAGTGTTTACAAAATAGGGGATAGTTTTATGCCATTTTTATTAATAATTGTTTTTTACTAGTAATGGCGGCGAGCAGTGATTTTTATTGTGACTGCGACATTATGGCGGACACATTGGACATTTTTGACACATTTTTGGGACCATTGTCATTTATACAGCAATCACTGCTATACAAATGCACTGATTACTGTGTAAATAACACTGGCAGTCAAGGGGTTAACCAGGGGGTGGCAGTGTAGGGGTTAAGTGTGTCCTAGGGTCGTGCTACTAACTGTGGGGGGCTGGGCTGTGTGTTAGTGAACACTGATCTCTGCTCCAATCACATAGAGCAGAGATCAGTGTCACTTGTTGCTAGGCAGAACAGGGACATCGGCATCTCCCCGTTCAGCCTCCACGTGAGACGTTCGTGGGAATTCCCTGCGGCGATCGAGTCTGCGGGACCCGTGACCGGGGCACGCACGCGATGGCAGGGCGGCAAATACAAATGGACTTGCCTGTATGCCAATTTGCCTGCCCGTGCCATTCTGCCAACGTACATAGTCGTGCGCCGGTCGGGAAGTGGTTAATTCTCTTCAATAACGGGTACTACACAGTAAAGAAAATGTTAGCAACATAGATCACTAAAGGAATACAATTCCACTGCATGAACGTATTTAAAACTGCCAGTGCAAAACTTTGGTAACACGAGGTTAAAATTCTCCCTCGTATACAGTAGAATATACAAACTCAATACTAGGTGGCGTCAAGAGGGATTCTTGAATGCCAAAGAAGTTAGAACCTCCTGTTAGTTTTTTTATTTACATCAAATCAGTGAAGTTAACATACGATATCCTGGACTGATCTGACACATGCATAGACTCTTAACCAAAGAGCAAATGTCCTGCTTTGTGTTTTTCGTAGGATGCCAACTTGCAGGGCTTTCTTAAAGTATTTTAATGTGTAATATTAAAGCTGTACAGACTGTATTGTGGTGTAGGGTATCCGTAGATATTCAAAAGCAGTAACGGGGTTGCTCATATGTGCCTTTCATAGAACAGGTCATGCTGAGGGACACAAATAGACTGATGAATCCAAGCTTGTGTACAAAACAAGTTGTTTTTTTGGTGTCTAATGTTTCCTAAAGTGGTTGTAAACCCTTACATATACCCAGTGAAGGGACTATCTGCAAGTGATACAAAGATGAAACCAATTCCTCTTTATAAATTGTACCTGTTTGCAGTCTTCATCCATTCAAGGTGCTAAATGTATAAGGTGGTCTGAGTGTTCAGAAAAAAGGGGGGCTGAGAGCTGAAGTTACACTCTGCAGAGCTCAATGAGGAGAGGTCTGAGAGCTGATTGGAGAGAAGGGACACACACCCCTCCACACAGGAACAGAACTGAGGTTGTTCAGCTTGAGGTCCCTCCCTGTCACCATTTTTCTCTTGGTGTCAGGAAAACTTGTCAGAAGTGGTTCATGCTGATAGCAGAGGAATGAAGAAGCAGACAGAAATGACACTTTGTGCTTTTAATGGAGACAAGTACACACTAGAGAGTGATATGCTTTATTCAGATTTCATGTCTGAGGTTGACGATCACTTTAACCTCTTTTATAGACTTAGTTGTGTAACAGCGTAAATTGTACATTTAGAAAGTGATAATTTTGTCATTGTAATCCCTTTTTAAATGACATTTCTTTCTACACCTTCTGGTCAGACCCAGCCAGCCGGTCCTTGGGAGCAGCCCTCTGAACCAGCTTTTATCCAGAAGGCTTTACCATGTCCTCCTTGTCAAGTCCCTATACCAATGTGAGTATAAAGCACACCTTTATTTGTAAAATGATGCAGCTTGTCAGTCGTAAAAACACAGCCTTTGTCTTGAGCCCAAACTGCAGCATCTGTTTCCCCTGTTTATTTATGCAGTAGATCTGTTGATTTTCAGCTTTTTCAGGATGACAACACTGTTCTGCATTAAAATAGCTGCAGTTTTGTCATGATGTGGCCACGGATCTGCAGATGGGCCTCAAGTGAATGGCAGAGATTAATGCCCAAAGCATTTACAAAAGTGTTTTTGTAAGCATTCCTGCTGAAAGTGTTTTAGTTGGTACTAATTCTGGTAAATATAACTTTGCTGGACAGTTCGGTCTTCATGTAAATATGAAGAAAAACCAAAAGCATGTAAAATAAAAAAGGAAGTCATATACTGAATTGCATAACTACGACTATTGGGCCTCCTGCACAGTGGGCATTTTTACAGCTGCTGTTTTGGGCTTCTGACATTTTTTCTACAGCCAGTAAACTCTCCAGCATGTTATCGTATGTTTCCATGCACACACAGGCTGTTATCAGCGTTTCTTAGCAGGGGTATTTGTTGTGAAAACTGTGCTTATGCCGCTATCTGGCATTTAAGAGCGTTTTTGAACCTCAAGCTGTGGGCGTATGGTTTTTGCTAAAAAGAAAACCTTAAAAAACGCAAAGCTGCAACACTCATGTTTTTAACGCAGCATTCTAAATTCAACACTCCTGGCATTTTTATAACTTCCAGTGTGCATGGGGCCTTAAAGTGTGTGTATAACCAAACCTTTTATTTGTGGCTTTAATAAGAACCTTAAAGTAAATGTAAAGTCTCGTATTGTTTTCTATAAAAATAACAAACATGTTATACTTACCTGCTCTATGCAGTGGATTTGCACAGAGCAGCCCTGATCCTCCTCTTCTGGTGCCTCTTCTGTGCTCTTGGCCCTCCCTCCTGTTTAGTGCACCCACAGCAAGCAGCTTGCTATGGGGGCACCCGAGCCGAGCTGCAGCTCCATGTGTCCATTCAGACACCAAGCTGTGGTTTGGCCCCCACCACCTCTCTCTCTCTCCTGTTTGGCTAACTGACTTTGACAGCAGCGGGAGCCAACGGCGTCTCAGCCAATAAGGAGGGAGAGTCACAGACAGGGAAACGCTTGTGGTCATCACTGGACAGAGATGGTGCTCAGGTAAGTATTAGGGGGCTGCTGCACTCTGAATGCAGTAAGATATGCAGTAAGAAAAAAAAACCTTCTGACTTTAGAACCCCTTTAAAGTTCTCTGTCAAGTATTTAGTGCTGTCCCATCTCTGCTTGTCATGGTGACCATTGGGGGAGAAACTAGAACATCAGCTGATGGTACATTTTTCCAACGGGGACACTTGTTCTGTCTAATAGAGTACTCTCCCTCATTACATAGAGAACTTTTCTCACTACCATTTGCATTTCAGTGGCAGGAAATCAAGGGACGTATCCCCACGGGCACACAAATGGGAATAATACAGTATTTTTAGTGATGATGAGCTTTCTGTATGATTTGACCGTGATATTAACTATAGAGCATTTTGCAAGGCACGTAAATCGCTCATCAATTTTTCTGAAGTGTGCCATATGTACAGTTAATAATACATTGTAGATTGTGTTATTGTCTACATGCTCTTTATGTATTCATTTACATTTGGGACTGATCTTTGGAAGAAACAGGTTCATGTTACCTTAATATCCTTTGCATGGTTTTTATTACTTCCTCTATGAAGGTTGTTTTATGATGATGAGATGTCTGGTCCTCGCTCTGTGACAAGTGCAACATGACTCTGCTTTAATGCTTCCAGATGTAGCCTCTGTTCTCCTTTTTTGCTTCATTGATCACTGGCTTCAGGAGAAGCCATTTTATATATATATATATCCCTGTATTATCACTGTAAGTCAATTTTAGGTCTAGACAAAAGTAATGAAAAATTTCTTTTGGCCGTGCAGTTTATTTTTTAGTTCTAGGTTTGTAGCTTATTACTATCAGCCAGGGCTGAAAAATATATTTTAACCACTACAATACAGGGCACTTTCACCCCCTTCCTTCCCAGACCAATTTTCAGCTTTCAGCGCTCTAGCGCTTTCAGTGACAATTGCGCGGTCATGCTACACTGTACCCAAATGAAATTGTTATCATTTTGTTCGCACAAATAGAGCTTTATTTTGGTGTTATTTATTCACGACTCCGTTTTGTTTTTTTTTGCGATATAAGCGCAAAAATAGCGGAAATTTGGAAAAAAAACAATATTTTCTTTTTTCTATTTGAAAAGAAATCCAATAAAATCAAATTTTGTCATAAATTTAAGCCAAAATGTATTCTGCTACATGTTTTTGGTAAAAAAAATTCCGTTAAGTGTATAATAATTGGTTTGTGTGATCACGGACATATGTACGCAAATGATCATGTACATATGTGTGCAGGTGATCACGTACATATGTGTGCAGATAATCATTGGGACATGTGATTTTAGTGGGACATATGTGGGGGACATGTTTTTATTATTAGGGACATGTGTTTTTATTATTTGGGGACATGTATGTTTTGGGGACATATGTGGGGACTGTGTTTGTACTGTGTGGTGTGTTGTGTGTTTACACTGATCATCAGTGAGTAAAAAGCTGTAAAAAGCAGCCCATACTCACTGATCATCAGCCGGCTGCAGCGTTCTGCTCTCCTCTCCTCAGCGGTGACTTCCGTGTGAGGAGAGGAGAGCCGATTGCCTAGCAACCGGCTGTTTGTTTACATCACATGACGGCCGTGATTGGACACGGCCGTCATGTGATCAGGAGGGCCAATCACAGAGCCCTCCTGCCGATCTGAGATGTGCCGTGTCCGGGTGACACGAGCACATCGGGATCGCACCGCTGCGCGGGCGCGCGCGTGATCCCGCTACTCCTGAATGACGTTCCTGAACGTCCTATCAGGAGTAGACGGCTCCCACCCGGCCGTATATATGCATTGGCCGGGTGGGAAGTGGTTAAAAAACCATGATAAATTTTCAGTTTCACTTTCATATTGTTAAAAGTCCTGCTTTTAGAGCACCCACCCAGTGTTACCTTTTTTTAAATATTGCCTTTATTAGCCAGAAACCCTCTTCTGCACTCCTGTGACCTAAGCTTCACTTTTATACTGAGGCCTGACTTCACCTGGTTTTATCGCAAAGTTCCACTAAAGAGTGCATTTATGGGCCACCAAGTTGCTTTCATTGGACAGGGGAATGGTGTTTGGTAAAACTTCCAGATCAGAGGGTTGCAAGGAAGATACTCTTCTGGCTGGTGAAGAAAATCGGTTACAAAAGGCATGTTCTATTTGTTTTTATATTAGTGGAACATTGGTCAGAAAATGAAGTCCTGCCAGATCACTTCAGGCTGGCCGTCTTTCCAGGTATAGCTTTGTAAAACATTACAAATAAGTGCCTATACTGTTTAAAATCCAGTTGCACACTGACTCACCTTACTATGCACATGCTTAGCTGCTCACTGTTTTTCAGCATTCTGCCGAAAATGTAAAGGCCGATCTACTGACAGCCTAAAAATGTACTGCTGCTCATGGGGCTCTGGGCTTCAGCAAAATGGCAGCCTTCAGCAAACAAGAACAATGCTGGATTCAATTTACAGCACACATTATTTTGGTAGCATACCGTATATACTCGAGTATAGGCCGACCCGAATATAAGCCGAGGCCCCCAATTTACCCCCAAAAAAACTGGCAAACTTATTGACTCGTGTATAAGCCGAGGGTGAGACATGCCTGTCCATCCCTGTGTGTGTGTGTCCGTCCATCCCTGTGTGTCCGTCCATCCCTGTGTGTCCGTCCATCCCTGTGTGTCCGTCCATCCCTGTGTGTCCGTCCATCCCTGTGTGTCCGTCCATCCATCCCTGTGTGTGTGTGTGTCCATCCATCCATCCATCCCTGTGTGTGTGTGTCTCCATCCATCCATCCCTGTGTGTGTGTGTGTCTCCATCCATCCATCCATCCCTGTGTGTGTGTGTATCCATCCATGTGTGTGTGTGTGTGTGTGTGTGTGTGTGTGTGTCCAGCCTACCTGTGTCCCGAGCCTTTGTCCCGAGCCTCCGTCCCGTGCCTTGCCTCCTTGCCTCCGTCCCGTGCCGTGCCTTGCCTCCGTCCCGTGTCGTGCCTTGCCTCCGTCCCGTCCCGTCCCGTGCCGTGCCGTGCCTTGCCTTGCCTCCGTCCCGTGCCCTCTTCGTCGGCGCCTCGGCGGCCATTGTAAAATTCAAAAGCCGCGCCTCCGCCTTCGCCTGTGATAGGCGGAACACTGAATTTCCCAGCAGCCTGTGTTCCGCCTATCACGGACATCGTATCATCCTCGTCCGTAGTACGAGGATGATACGATGTCCGTGATAGGCGGAACACAGGCTGCTGGGAAATTCAGTGTTCCGCCTATCACAGGCGAAGGCGGAGCCGGAGGCGCGGCTTTTGAACTATAGAATGGCCGCTGTCTGTCTGCTCGACACGCTGATCGAGCGGGCAGACAGCGATGACTCGAGTATAAGCCGAGGGGGGCACTTTCAGCCTCAAAAAAGAGGCTGAAAATCTCGGCTTATACTCGAGTATATACGGTAATTATTAATGTGTAATTTTCCTCGCTAAAGAACATTATTTTTAATCAAGCTGTTATGGGTATAGTTCTGCTTTAGGGGTCGTGTACAGTACAGTGCCTAACCTTTAGGAGCTCCTAAACTCTACTCCATAAAAACCTATGTGTCAATGTACACATAGACTTTTAGGAGAGTTTAGGAGCTGCTGCGGTTAGGGGAGCACTCCTCACAGTGCATCCAACACGGCGCATTGAACCTGGGCACCCTAGTGGGATAGGAAAGCCTGGAAAGGTGGCAGCAAGAGGGGTGGGAGACCTCTCGCTGCCACCTGTAAAAGTGATTGGGTGGCTGTAGAACCGCTTGATCACTTCTACTAGAAAGGAAATTGGCAGCAGCAAATTTGATACCAGAATCATACATGTTCCTGTCCAAGGATGACACCGCTCCTGTCAGTGGATGGGAAGAGGTTAAAATCCTTGTACTATACATTGATCACCCAGAGGCCATTGTTGGGGTGTGTGTGTCTCAACAAAAGTGGAGCCATTTGCCAAGCAAACAGTTGCAAAGTCCTGCCAATAGCCCATTTTCTCTCTAACTGAAGCCCAAAACAGGATCAATTCAGTTATGCTACTTGAGAAAATTCAAGCTAAATTGACTGATAAAAAAACAAACAAAAAAACTGACAACTCTGGATTTCATCCTGCTGGCTTCAACTACAGCCTTAGGGGCTTTAAACAGGGGAGAGTGCTTCTTGCTTCCTGAGACCTTCCGTATCAAAGCAGAAACCTCGTTTCAAAACCCCTTCTGCCAAACAAATGGCAACCCCGGAAACATAGAGGTGAGGAAGACTGAGAAAGCCTCGATAGGCGAAAGGACACCGTGTACCACCTAGTCAATACTTTGACTTTGGCTTCCCCTAGGGAAATATTTAAAATGCCTTCATAGACCAACTGAAAGGAAAAGTTCCAAAGCACTTTCTGAGGCCAGATTCGAATACCATGCCCGCATGTAGGGAAATTTGTCAGAGTTAAGCAGCAGCCTATAAATGGTAGATAAATCGCCCTTGTTCCCTGCCTCCTGGGTACACCTTGTCTCATAGTGAGTGACTGTAATATCCTTCGACACCGATGGGCCCAAGGAATGCAAGAAATGGGAGATAATGAAAGCCTTGGGAGTCAAAAAGTGCCCAATTTTGTACAGACCCTAATTAAGGTACCAACGGAAAGCATCAGGTTCTAGGCCAGGGGGAAAGGTGGGATTATTAAATAGATGGTTTAGAGGATGATAGGGGGAGACCAGCTTGTGATTGTTTCGCACTCAATGTGGGCACCCTACACTTTGCTAACTGCCACGCTCACCACCGTCCGCTCAATTACTATCCAATTTGGCTTTTCTGTACGCACATAGACTGCGGATAGCTGAGCTACTTGTGCAGCCTGATAGTACCCAACGAGATGGGGGAGACCAAGACCGCCCTCTGTTTTTATGTGCAAATAGGACCCGTTTGGAAAGTCTATGACCCTTGCCCAATAAATAGGATATCGTAATCATAAGGTAAAGGACTACAACTCAAGTCTAGGAAATTAATTTCTCCCACACTCATGGAAGTTAACAGATGCCAGCCTCATTGGTCGGGCAAAAGTGTTCCAATCCTCTCGCTTGAAGGGCCTACCCTGTGAGCAATTGTCGCTTCAAAGAAGCTCAGGGACCACATTTTTTGCCCTCAACCAGGAGCAATTTGGCACTTGCTTTTGCCATGATGCTCTGAGACAGTTGTGGCAAAATCGCATTGTCATTCAGGATGAATGGAAACCAAATGCGTGTTGTGCAGTTTGGTGCATTTTGGAGTTGTGGGCAGAATTGTAGCAATTCTGCCCACAATTCTAAATTGCCCATATGTGAATGGGATCTAAAAGGAATTATTCTGCACAAAAACTACAAAAATAAATTTTTTGGGGGACTTGTGAAGGTAGTGAAATACAAAGCTACTTTTCGCTCTACAGTGCTTCGATCCCCTGGTAGCTAAATTTGCCACATTATACCAGTAAGTGAGACCTTTTATATAGTAGTGTACAAATCTACTATAGTGGGTTTTGGAAATAAGATAGGCAAGAAAAATAGGGAAGCAATATTGTGCGTCACTCATAGCAATTGGCTTTTTGTGCATTTCAGAGGAAAAATCTGGTTGTTGTGGGCAACACAGGAATATCCATTCTAGCTGTAAAATCACTTCACTTTGATGAATTCCTCTAAATATTTTAAACTTCGAAAATAGGTGGTTCTCCTGAGAAATCAAATCTGACTTGAGCATTTTCACTATATTGCTTATAACAATGGTTATTTGTTTCACTTAGTTTCGTATACTCTTATTACATACTTTTTTCCCCTTCTTTCATAATTATTTTCCCCTTTTTCTCTCCCAGGGAATGTCTCGGCAAACATGAGGTAAGGTTATAAAGCTGCATGTTTGTTATTGGGAAGAGAGCATGTCTATATTACCTGGGCCAGACAGCTGCAGTATGTCAATCAGCTGTTGAAGGCGAAGTTCACCTTTTCGAACCTGTTGCATCCCCCCCACCCCACCCCCCCATCCCCTCTCCCTGCAACAGCTGATGGGGGATCTTCTCCCAGCACCCACGGTCACGATTTAAAAACAGCGTGGCCATGCAGGGCTCTGCCCAATGGCTGCAGCATCCATTCTCTGTTTCCTGTGCATGAATGCCTACAAGTACCATCATCTACGGGGGCTGATGGCTTGTAGTTCTCAAGGAACTGTGAGGGCACTAGTTAGCGCTCTCATAGTTAATCGACTCTTCATGCCATTTTCTAACGGCCTGCCCATACAAGGTATGGGACCGACAGCTTGGGGAGTTTCAACCGGATGCAGTACTTTAATTTTTTTTTTTATTTGTAACAGGTGAACTTCTCCTTTAAGAAAATCATCTTTTTGATAACCTATAGAAGGCTTTGTTTTGCTTTCTATACCTGAGAAGAACCAATGATTTCCATGCAGTGTCTGCTGGAAAACAAACAATACTCTGGTGTCTGCATATATGCTTGAGACCCGAATTGCTAGTTACTATATGGACACCAGTCTGTTTATTTCAAGTTTTCAGGAGCATCTGATGGTCATTTGTATTATTGTGCTGACGTTTTACATCTGTTATAGCGTAAATAGAGCCATTTACATCAATCACAATTCCCTGTGCGTACCATACATATGCACATTAAAGCCAGTTTGGGAATATTCCCATCTATATATCTGTACATTTTGTACTGATATGTGTGACATAGTGAGAGGAGACCGGAGCACCTGGTGCAGGACTGCACAAACCAAGAGGGAACACATAAATTACACTGGGCTGGGACTCAAACCCAGGACTCCAAGCTACAATGCTAAAACTTGGCCCCATATAGGATTATCATCCTATATTCACCATAAGTGTTTCAATTCTGACTGTACAGTCTTTGTGCAATCTCCTTAAAATTTACCAAAGCTATGTAATATCCTTTAAATGTATATCCAGTGAAGGAGGACGTTGCACTACATAGGATGTTGGTAGATATAAAAGAGATTACTCATTCAGATTGTAAATTGTGTGGTAAGCGTTAGAGGGTCATGATACAATCTGCATTAATATTTAGTGTTGGACATATCTCTTCAATCTAACTTTGTTTTTTCTTTTTTTAGATAAGCCCATTGCCATGCAATTCTGCTGGCCCATTTTCTTGTAAGAGGCCCTGTGGGCGTTTCCTTGCTTGTGGCAACCACACTTGCTTAAAAGAATGTCATAAAGTCACTGAGGATAATGGTAACAAAGAGAAGGTAATGATTGGAGTTATTCTGTATTTTCTGATTTTGTTTGAGGTTCATAGGAATTACATCCCATTCACTTAAACTAATTTTAAAGAGACTGTCAAAGACAAAACCTAAAGCTGCTGCAGGCATAATGTGCAGGCACCTAAAGGTGACTACACATAATTGTAGCAGCTTTAGAAACCATCCTGTCGCTGTCAAATGTTGTGCTTACAGGCAAAGCATCACCATTTTCTTGTAGTACTAAAGCTTGCTTGCCCTTTTTAATTCCTGTTGGTTAGCTACCCTGTCATCATAGTTATGATCCACTAGAAACTGACATTTTTGACCTATTAGCTACAGTATATAGTTGGTAAAAAGTTGTGACCAGTCATGGCAGCTAAAATGCAGTGTGGGCTTTGTGGGCTTCCAATTGCATAGTGAGCTATTATTACCTTTTTAGCAAATATATTGCAAGTACCTAATCAATTCTGTTCTGGACATATTAAGGGGGGCTTATATGTTGGAGCATTAATTTGTAAAGGGACTGAAATGTTAATGATCTCTAGCAGTTCCATGCAACAGGTAGTCAGTCCCTGACCATCCCTTATATCATGCCTGCAATTTTCTGTAGCATAACAAACACAAAATATTATATGCAGTCCTTTGGTGATATCGGGTGCCCTGCGTACTCATTCAGACTACTTAAAGTGGTTGTAAACCCTTACAAACCACTTTGACCTACAGGTAAGCCTAGATTAAGGCTTACCTGTAGGTCCAAGAAATATCTCCCGAACCTATACGGTTTAGGAGATATTTGCCCAAAGAAGGGCACCGCTGTCTACGGCACATGCGCCGTAGACAGCGGCGCGCAGGCGCACTGAGCGTGGCATCGTCGATGACGAAGATGCCGCGCGTCTCGGCTCCCGTGCGCATGCGCGGCTTCACCAAATGACAGCGGCGGAGCTCCGAGACCCCACCGCGAAGATGGATGCACCGGACTACAGGGGACAGCGGTGACTTCGCTGGCTCCTTTGTCAGGTGAGTGACACATAATGGGCTACTATGCGATGCATAGTAGTCCATTATGCTTTGCCTTTGCAGGGAATGAAAGCGGAAGTAAACGCATCAGGGTTTACTTCCTCTTTAAGGTAAATAAGAGGCCAAATACAATTCTTAGGTTAGCCTGCACATTTTCAGTGAATTAAAGCTGGATGTTCAGATTCTTGCATTTGATCAGTCAGAACCCTTTCTCTTTAAATTTGCCTTCTAGTCTGGTCCAGAATGTTTTGTGTGTGAAGAGGAATGCTCAAAACCTCGACCTCCAGGCTGCCCTCATCGTTGCAATCTCCGATGTCACCTCAAAGATTGCCCTCCGTGTGTTCAGATGATCAGGACCAAATGCCACTGCAAGATTAGCAATCTTTTCATCGAGTGCATGTATGTAAAAACTCCTCTTTCACAGTTTTGCATTGGGTGCATGTACTGTATGTAGAAATTCACCTGCATATTTTTAGGTTATTCCGAAACAAAAAAAATCCTCAAATCTAGATAAGAGACATTTTAAGTCTGTGTTTCTGTCACTGTGTAATGAGACTTTCTCCCTTACCTTGCATGGACCAAAGCTAAATATACAGCTACAGTACCGAGCAGTACCGTGTAGTGATTTCAGTTGTTTTGTATTTAAAAGTGTGATATGCTTTATAAAAAAAAAAAAAAAAAAAAAAAAAAAAAGCACGTCCACACTGTCTTTCACTAATTTGAAACTGAAAGTCTGCTTATTCTGTAAAGGAAACTGAAATTGCCACCCTAACACCCTGTCAGGTTAAATTCCTTCCTGCATAACTATTACCCTTTAATACTAGATGGTACCCTTTGGTATCATCTGCACAGTGCACTTAAACCAGGAATCCTCAAACTACGACCCTCCAGCTGTTTTGCGAAACTACACATCCCATGAGGCATTGTAAAACTCTGACATTCACAGACGTGACTAGGCATGATGGGAATTGTAGTTCCTGAACAACTGAAGGGCCATAGTTTGAAGACCCATGACTTGGACCCATCAGAAGAACCCCATTTTCCAGGTTATGAGATATCAGGCATGGGAATCTGTCATTTGGCCCAGGCACTGAAAAAATCCATTATCTTCTCTGTACAGTACAGTGCACAGGGGAATATTCATAGACCCTGGGTTATAGGCTGGCACCATCAGGTGATTGGACACTGGCAAAGCGTTTAAGGACATGCTCCCTGTGCACCTCCTTATAGCCAAGAGTCTTCAGTTTTTTTGCTAGTGTCTTAGGCTGCATGCACACTAGCAGCTCCTAAACTTACAGTGCCTTGCAAAAGTATTCGGCCCCCTTGAACTTTTCAACTTTTTGCCACATTTCAGGCTTCAAACATAAAGATATAAAATTTTAATTTTTTGTGAAGAATCACCAACAAGTGGGACAAAATTGTGAAGTGGAACGAAATCTATTGGATATTTTAAACTTTTTTAGCAAATAAAAAACTGAAAAGTGGTGCGTGCAAAATTATTCGGCCCCTTTTACTTTCAGTGCAGCAAACTCACTCCAGAAGTTCAGCGAGGATCTCTGAATGATCCAATGTTGTCCTAAATGACTGATGGTGATAAATAGAATCCACCTGTGTGTAATCAAGTCTCTGTATAAATGCACCTGCTCTGTGATAGTCTCAGGGTTCTGTTGAAAGCACAGAGAGCATCATGAAGACCAAGGAACACACCAGGCAGGTCCGTAATACTGTTGTGGAGAAGTTTAAAGCCGGATTTGGATACAAAAAGATTTCCCAAGCTTTAAACATCCCAAGGAGCACTGTGCAAGCGATCATTTTGAAATGGAAGGAGTATCAGACCACTGCAAATCTACCAAGACCTGGCCGTCCCTCTAAACTTTCAGCTCAGACAAGAAGAAGACTGATCAGAGATGCAGCCAAGAGGCCCATGATCACTCTGGATGAACTGCAGAGAACTACAGCTGAGGTGGGAGAGTCTGTCCATAGGACAACAATCAGTCGTACACTGAACAAATCTGGCCTTTATGGAAGAGTGGCAAGAAGAAAGCCATTTCTCAAAGATATCCATAAAAAGTCTTTTCTAAAGTTTGCCACAAGCCACCTGGGAGACACACCAAACATGTGGAAGAAGGTGCTCTGGTCAGATGAAACCAAAATCAAACTTTTTGCCCTCAATGCAAAACGTTATGTTTGGCGTAAAAGCAACACAGCTCATCACCCTCAACACACCATCCCCACTGTCAAACATGGTGGTAGCAGCATCATGGTTTGGGCCTGCTTTTCTTCAGCAGGGACAGGGAAGATGGTTAAAATTGAGGGGAAGATGGATGCAGCCAAATACAGGACCATTCTGGATGAAAACCTGTTGGAGTCTGCAAGAGACCTGAAACTGGGACGGAGATTTATCTTCCAACAAGACAATGATCCCAAACGTACAGCAAAATCTACAAAGGAATGGTTCACAAATAAACGTATCCAGGTGTTAGAATGGCCAAGTCAAAGTCCAGACCTGAATCCAATCGAGAATCTGTGGAAAGAGCTGAAAACTGCTGTTCACAAACGCTCTCCATCCAACCTCACTGAGCTCAAGCTGTTTTGAAAGGAAGAATGGGGAAGAATTTCAGTCTCTCGATGTACAAAACTGATAGAGACATACCCCAAGCGACTTGCAGCTGTAATCGCAGCAAAAGGTGGCTCTACAAAGTATTAACGCAAGGGGGCCGAACAATTTTGCACGCTCCACTTTTCATTTTTTTTATTAAAAAAAGTTTCAAAAATCCAATAGATTTCGTTCCACTTCACAATTGTGTCCCACTTGTTGGTGATTCTTCACAAAAAATAAAAATGTTATATCTTTATGTTTGAAGCCTGAAATGTGGCAAAAGGTTGAAAAGTTGCACTGTAAGTGTAAAAGCTTTTGGTGTTTTTTTTTTTTTTTTTGCCAAAGCTCCTTAACTCAACTCCCTAAAAGCCTATGTGTCAAAGTACACGTAGGCATTTAGCAGAGTTTAGGAGCTGCTGCAGTTAGAGGAGCTTCAACCCCCCTCTGCTGAACGCAGAAGAATCGCATTTAGGATAGGAACGCTTTGAATACGCAGTCAAATTATGGCGCTTTTTGAATACATTTTGCATGTGTACATTAAACATTAAGGTGATGGACCTCCTCTCCCTCATGGAGAAATCAATCTTCACTTAACTAGTTTATTGTATCTTTGAATTCAACTCTACACTGTCATCTAATATCGGTTTAAGCATTAGGGAGGCACTGTGGCTAGTAGAATAAATTTACTTATCGGCTGTAATAAGATAATCCTGTAGCACTCTGTATTAGGTCATATGACCAGAACTGTTGCAGGTTAAAAATTCTCCTCTCCTCATGTTATACTTGGGTCACGCAACCTGAAATACGAATTTCTCATTACAGCTGAAAGGTAAGCTCATGTTGGCTTTAATACCCTTTCCTTCAATGCCTAATGCTTGTCTAACTACTTTAAAGGTTAAGTTCACTTTAAAAATAAATAAATGCACATCTTTTTGCAGGTAAAAAAAAAAGATGCATTTATTATCCCTTTCATGACTAAGCCTATTTTTGACATTTTGGTTTTTACACGTTAAAATCCATATTTTTTACTAGAAAATTACTTGGAACCCCTAAACATTATATATATTTTTTTAGCAGAGACTCTAGAAAATAAAACGGCGATTGTTCCAATATTTTATGTCACACGGTATTTGCGCAGCAGTGTTTTAAACGCAACTTTTTGGGAAAAGGGACACTTTCATGAATTAAAAAAAAAACGAAACAGTAAAATTAGCCCAATTTTTTTGCATAATGTGAAAGATAATGTTACGCAGAGTAAATAGATACCAAACATGTCACACTTTATAATTGCATGCACTCGTGGAATGACGACAAACTACGGTACCTAAAAATCTCAATAGGCGGCTTTTTTTTTTTTTTCCGGTTACCAGGTTAGAGTTACAGAGGAGGTCTAGTGCTAGAATTATTGCTCTCGCTCTGACGATCGCGGCGATACCTCACATGTGTGATTTGAACACAGTTTACATATGCGGGCGCGACTTCCGTATGCGTTTTCTTTGCTTTGCAAGCTCGCGGGGACGGCGGGTGTTCTAGAAAAAAAAATTGTTTTCATATTTATTTTAAAATGTATAAATAGTTTTTTTAAAAAAGAAAATTTTTGATCACTTTTATTGCTGTCACAAGGAATGTAAACATCCCTTGTGACAGTAATAGGTGGTGACAGGTACTCTTTATGGAGGGATCGGGGGTCTAAAAGACTGCTTATATTTTTAAATCCGGTGTCATTGGCAGCCGAGTAAACGGGAAGTGACGTTATGACGTCGCTTCCGTGTTTACTATTAGGAGACTGGAATGAAGCCGCTTACGGCTACATTCCAGTCCCTCCCCAGCCACCGGAGGCATCGGATTCGCCATCGGTGCTCCCGATTGAACGGGAGCCCCGGTAAGGGTGGCGGGAGGAGGGGACGTCCCCTCCCGCTCCTCCGGCTTAACAGCCGAGTGGCTTTTAGCCGCATCGGTTGTTATGGCTGGAAAGCCAATCGCCGCTCTGAAAAACGGTACCGGGATCATGCCTGCAGGTGCGGGCATCATCCCGGTATAACCCCCGGAAGCCGAGTATGCACATCTGCGTACGCTCGGTGGCAAGGGGTTATTATTTTTCTTATTGGGAGCCTGGAAAGCATTGCACCCACGATCGGCAGATCATGGGTGCTGATAGGGAAACCCCAGAACTCAAGGGAAATAATTTCACATATACACGTCACTTCCAGAGTTCTCTGGGAAAAGCCAGAGATAGGCGTCTTCACACCTGGAGGTGTAAATGGCAGCTGTTACTTCATATTACTTCTAACATATTTGCACCAAGTATATCTGCTTAATGAGAAACACATGTTTTGATACTCATTACTAAATGTTTGATAGGGTAAATGGAACAGCCATTTTATTTATTGGTGCTATGCGGGGCTCTTGCAGGCTCTGTTTGTGGGTGGAACTCCACTTTAAGATGCTGTATATAGTATTTTATAGTAATATCAGCATATAGTACTATATAAACAATTAGAACATATGCAACTACAATAGTGACTGTAACCACACAAATTTAAAGTCCTAAAAACATAGTTATGTATGATTGTTTATAGTGCTAGCTATTTTATTTTTCCAACTTTTTTGTTTAACTTGTTTTTTTTTTATTACATGTTAGTTTTTTGTTTTTTATTGCTTATCAGTTGCGGCTGGTGGTATATTTTTTGGGGGGGAGGGGGGAGCCAAACCCGCCAACGTCATTGTATTTTTTTTCTCATTCATTGCTTATATACGAATTGTAAATTTATTGGGCATAGCTGATTTCCACGTATAATGCCAGCAATATTGGAAGAAGTCTGTTGGTTATTTGGATTATTTGAGTAACTCCAAGATGTGACAAAGCTTCAAGATAAAGTTGTTTTGATGAAATGCAGAGCTTAGTTACATGACCTTCTTGTTTAGGAGTGAGGAGGCTGCTGGAAGGACAAAGTGTCCTCATATCTAAATGTCACTTTTTTTTCTTGTTAAGGTAGCACTGCCTGGCAATTTCTACATGCGATTGTCTGATTTTATATCTTATTTAATAAGCAATGTTATGCTATTAGCGGTTTATCTATTATGAGTATACACTCACACACAAAGTATAGCTGCCTTTCCATGTTAGAAAAGTAAAGCTGAGGGAAAGTGATATTCCAATCTGGGTTAGAAGGATTGTTGGGTGAATTGGAAGCACAACAATCTGTTTGCTTTTGGAATAAGACTTAATTGGACATTAATGTCTACATAAGCTCTATACAGTGCATCTGGAAAGTATTCACAGCACTTCACTTTTTCCACAATTTGTTATGTTACAGCCTGATTCCAAAATGGATTAAATTAATTGTTTTCCTCAAAATTCTACCAATAATACGCCATAATGACAACATGAAAGAAGTTTATTTGAAATTTTTGCAGATTTATTAAAAAAACAATCACATGTACATAAATATTCACAGCCTTTGCCATGACACTCCAAATTGAGCTCACGTGCATCCTGTTTCCACTGATCATCATAGATCTGGGAAAGGGTACAGAAAAATGTCTGCAGCATTGAAGGTTCCAATGAGCACAGTGGCTTCCATCTGTAAATGGAAGACGTTTGAAGCCACCAGGACTGTTCCTAGAGCGGGCAGCCCAGCCAAACTGAACAATTGGGGGAAGAAGGGCCTTAGTCAGGGATGAGATCAAGAAACCCAGTAGTCACAGAGCTCCAGCAAGAACCTTCCAGAAGGCTAGCAAGCTTCTTGTATTGAGGAAACCAGGCACCGCTCATCACCTGGCCGATACCATCCCCACAGTGAAGCATGGTGGTGGCAGCATCATGCTGTAGGGATGTATTTCAGCGGCAGGAACTGGGAGACTAGTCGGGATCGAGGGAAAGATGAATGCAGCAATGTACAGAAACCTCCTTGATGAAAACCTGGCCCATAGCGCTCTGGACCTCAGACTGGGGCGAAGGTTCATCTTCCAACAGGACAATGACCCTAAGCACACAGCCAAGATAACAAAAATGTGGCTACGAGACAACTCTGTTAATGTCCTTGAGTGGCCCAGCCAGATCCCAGATTTGAGGCTGCAATTGGTGCCAAAGGGGCATCAACAAAGTATTGAGCAAACTACATGGGGTTACCTTTTAAAGTTTTTTTTCAATAAATAGGTTATTCTATCTTTCACTTTTTGGTTGCATTTTATATATGTTGAAGATACCACAAAGTGCCCTTTCTCCTTTCCCCTTTCATGGGTTTAAATAAAGGCTGTGAATACTGTATTTATTGACGTTTAACACGCACTTTTTTACCCTGAAAACAGAGGGTAAACCGCGTCTACGTGTTATATGCCGATATATCTGGTGTTTTTTTTTACCAACGGGATCGGGCGGTCTGCCCTTTGTGCCACCCATTGGGAGGGTGTAAGGCCGGCCGCCCTGCATCTCCTGACCACAGCACAGCGCTGCCAGCATGTTTTAAACTTCAGAAAGCATTACTGCCAGCCCTTTCTCATATACCGCTCCTCCTGTGTCACTATCAGTGTAAATATAAGCCTCTAAATCCCTCTATTAATGCCGCTTGTTCTGGCTGACCTCCTCGACTGTAGCTTTTCATTGGAGGATGAGAGTCATGAAAGAGAAGAGAGCAGTTATATGACCGGGTCCATGGCATTAATGGAAGTATTTAGAAGCTTTGATTTACAATGAGTGACACAGGAAGGGTGGTGAATGAGAAATGGTTGGCAGTGATGTTTTCTATACTTTAGAGTATGCTGGTAATGCTGTCCCAGGAGACTGGGGGTCTCCTGGGAGTGCAGAGGAGGGGGGGGGGGGCTTTATACCGAAAGGGGTCTGAGTACTATGCGGGGGGCTGTGTGTTATGCAGGGGCCTGTGTAAAGTTTTTTTTTTTTTTTTTTTCCCCTATAACTTCCCTCTTAAAGTTAAGGTGCGTGTTATGCACCTGTGCGTGTTCTTTGCCGATAAATACGGTACTTATGTACATGTGTTTTATTTATATTTTTTCACGTTATTATGGGTTATTGTTTGTAGAATTTTTAGGAAAATAATGCATTTAATCCATTGTGGAATAAGGCTGTAACATAACAAAATGTGGAAAAGGTGAAGCGCTGTGAATAGATTCCGGTTCACATTATGCCATTTTTTTGGGATGTTTCATTATATGATGTTAGTACTTTATAAGAACATATATGTTCTATGTAATTTCTGGATTTTTTTTTTTTAGTTTAGGTCAAGATTGTTCTATAAGAATATTGCACTTATCTATTTTCATAATAGAGATGGTCATACTATCATTTTGAGCACTAGGTGTTGGATAATGTTTTTAGCAAAAAATTGTCATGGGTTTAAACTCCACGCCATTCTATCCAAAGCTAAAAAGAAAATGTTTTGGCTTTAGATGCATTTTAAAGTGATTGTAAAGATATTTAAAAAACTGTTTGTTTTTACCTGCTCTGTGCAATGGATTTGCTCAGAGCAGCCCTGAACCGCTTCTTCGTGGGTCCCCTGCCGGTACTCCTGTCTTCTCTAGTTCTGCGAGTTCACCCATAGCAAGCCACTTGCTAGGGGGCACCCCAGTTGCACTTTATGCGTCGCTTTATGCGTCACAGTTACACACTGTGTCGCTCAGCCCCACCTCCGCCTATTGCTCCCGCTGCTGCCTCTCAGTCCCTACGTGAAGAGGGAAAGAGGAGAGAAGACTTCTGCCGAACACAGCACTGGATCACGTAAGGAAAGTGTAAAGGGGGGTGAAGGGAGCAATTCTACTAACTAAACATTTTTACCCTATTGCAGAGAATGCATTAAAATGTCAACCCCATACTTCATATTCCTGATATGTCCCTGTTGTACCATGTACAAAGTACCCTGTTCTCTTTTTGTATTGCTTCTTTTATGTGAAATCCCTGGTGTTCCCGTTAGTCCCCTTGCTTTCTTATTTTAAAATGACCACACTAAGCAGGAGAGCACACCGTGTTTAGTTCTCTAGCTGTGCTGGGAACTGAGTGTACTTTCCTCTGAAGATCAGACTTGACCTGACATGCCCCCGCTTTTTTTATATTTATACAAAAAATGTTTTGCCTTTCATTTTTATTTTAAACTGAATGGGTTGTTTTACAAGGTGATCATTTACAATCACTTTAAGATAAAAAATGTTTAGGCTTGTCGCCAGTTATTCCCCTCAATAAACATTAATTATTTGTAAGCATTTAGGAGTATGGATTCATCCTTTGGTACCCAATCATTTGCTGGATCCCAGGAACTGAAGCTGTTAGGAAGATTCTACCAGCGCAAAGATCACTCATGTGAGGGTGATTTGTTCAGGGGAATTTTCAGAGCTGCCTTAACTGCTGAATATCATTTTGATTGGCAGGTCCTCATTCAAATAATCATTTTAAGATATTTGTTTTGTTTTAGAAAACTTACTTTGGCTGATGAAAAGGAAAAGAATATCCTGACTTCGTGCAAAAATCAATGTCCAAAAGAGGTAAGAATAAGAATGGAGTCTTGAAGACTTGCCATGTTTAACTTTCCGAGTAATTGTGAAGGAGCCTGTAAACCTAGACACGTTTATCCCAGAAGCAACAAAATCGTATAACCTTTGAGTAGTAAGAAGTTTTTGTTATCCAATCCTTGCTGATCATTTTCCATTTGTCTGTTACTTAGTTACTTTGCATTTTTCTTTTTTTAAAGTGTACCCATCTGCTACTTACAATTGAAGCAGCCATATTGTGGGCTAAAATAGTTTGTGGGTCAGGAATTCTCATCATAAATGTTCATGGTCTCTGGATAATTACATTTCGCAATTTATCTATTTGGGATCCATTTTTCTTTTAAAGAAACAAGTAAAACGATGAAATGTGATAATTTTTTCCTGTAAAAGCAGGACTTGTTGAAGAGGGCTACCTAGGTAAATGTATAGAAGATGAAGGCTAACGTTAAGACAGGATTACCAAAGCTTTATTAACTTGCAAGAGCATTTTGAGCCTAAGCTAGGGGCATGGCTCAAACTTAACAGGGACACTTGCACATCCAGAGCTTTTTACCCAGATAAACTGAACAATGTAGCTGCTTCTTCCATGAATTATTAGGTTATGATGTGATTGAGTACAAACAGTCCAGTACATTAAAAATTCTATTGTTATAATCTATATCTTTCCAATTATTTAACCACCTTTCTCTATAACTTAGGGAGCCTACAGTTTGAGACTCTTTTGTTACTTGGTTAGGTTCTTCACAGTTTGTCTCGTGTTTTTATTAAATGTCGGTTATAAAGTGAGACAAAAAGACAGCACTCCTTATGACAACCAGTCTAATGTAATCTTTTTTTCATACATCATGGGGCACAGAGTTACACTAATATTCATTACCTGCTGTGTTATACTTCATCTCCAGGTGAATGGACACTGCTAGACCAAAGGTCTTTAGACAGGAAGTGATCCCATATATAACCGCTCCCATACAGGAAGTATTTCCGTTTTTTACCAGTGTCTGCAAGGTGGATGGCACAGTTGTTTCAGCTGTCTGAGCTCCAGGTTTCTAGTCCCACAAAGGGTTCTTAAATGAATCAAGCGATTGACCAAGTGGATCCATTTGACACAGGCTTTATAGACTGAGATAAATGGTACCCGAGCCTCGCAAAGAAGGCTCAAGATCCTGCAAGGTTTTGCCTTTAATGCGACCTTCAGGCACTGCACCCTGCGAAGTGGAATCCTGGACACCACAGCGCTAAGGCATTCCTGCAGGGTGCTGTACAGGTCCAAGGGAGTGGACCCTAAACATGAAGAAACATGTACCCAGACCTCGAAGATTCTTAAGTGACAGGAACCTGTCGGTGAAGGGTGAAGATTGGGCTCTTAGTTTCTAAGCTGCCCTGCACATGGATGGTTAAGTGAAACCCCTTTATTTACTTATTGTGGGGTGTCCCAGTGATTGTAACAATCAGTTAAGCTATCTAGAGTCTGGACACCTGTCTGCGGTGACCATACGCAGGGTGGGGGGGGGGGGGGTTGTGCTAGCTCTGGGTTTTTGCAAAGTGTACATTTTTTGCTTGTATCTGGCTGTTTTTTACTTGTATGATGGCGCACCGTTGTGCGCCATTTCGCCTTTGTTCACCATGACGCACGTGCATTCGCAAGAGCGCCACTGGGCTTAGCGGTTTGTTTGGCGTCCATGATGCACGTGGCTTTGCCGCACATGCGTTGTAGCCTTTATCTGAGCGTACGAATATTTGCGTCATATGTGAATACAGCCACACCCATTTGTAGGGACCGCGCACGTGCGTGCGGACAGCCAGCCTAGACAAGCTGTGTATGCACACGGTGCTTCCATAAGGCAGATGTGAGACACAGCAGGCTCTGAACCAAGCATTTGCAGCGGTGCATTTCTCCTTACCCGGGTCACATGAGTCACCAGGTGTTGCTTGGCAGGCTAAAGGTGCTTAGCAGGATTGTTGCATAGGGGCTTGGTGAGCCCTATTAAAGGGTCTCCCTTCTGAGGTGTGTTACTACTACACCCAGGTACTCTCTTTGTGGCTAGTAAATGTCTTCAAAAAAGAGTGGGATTAACACTACAGGGAAGGGCACACCTATGTCATAAGTAGTTCTTGATGAACCTAGTCATATCCCTAGTGTTGTATCCCCTGAAAGACCAGAGGCCTCCGGGCATTCTGAGCCGCTGCGCCTATCTGGTATTGTGCCTACAGTAAACGCTGCAGCTTCACCCTTTATTACCAAGGATGAACTGTCCTTGACCCTAGCCGGGTTAGAGCACAGGATTGCTGACATAATGGCCTCCATCCCGCAGGGTGGCAAGAAGCATGACAGATCCCCCTCCCCTGAGCCTCCTAGTTTGGAGCAGGAATGGGTTGAGGATGGGGAAGAGCTAAAAGCTCAGGACTCTGTGGAGAGCCTGGTGTATGAGTCTGCTTCCAAGCAAACTGGACAAGAAGATATGCAGTTGATGTCTGCCCCTCAGTTGCAGAGGCTTTTGATCCCGACTCTTACCAAAATGGTAAGTTGCCTCCTGCAGAGGTTACTGAGCCCCCCTGGTCATCTTTGGGGTCCCTGGAGTCTTTTCAGGCCACACAAGCTTTCACCTTACACCCTCTGTTGGAATATGCGGTTTATACTGATTGGGAACATCCTGACAGGATTTTTGTTCCTTTTTAAGAGCTTTTCCCTTTTTTTTATATCCCATGGTAAAGTTTAAGAAGTGGAACATGCCAGCCGTAGATGAAGCAGTCTCTTCCTTGAAACAAGAACTTAACTTGTCCGGTAGATAACTCACAGGGTTTGAAAGACCCTGTTGACAACAAATTGGAGTCATTATTAAAGGCTTCCTTTTCTTTGGCCAGTTCAGCTATTCAGCCAGCTGTTGCAGCAGTTGGTATCTGCCAGTCCCTAAAGGATCAGATCCGAGGATGAGCTGGCTGAAAATAAGACAGATATTCCTTGAGTGCTGTTTTTTTGCTGTTGACGCCTTAAAAGGATTCAATACAGCATGTTTCTCTTTTGGCTCTTTTGTCTGTACATATGCGCAGACTTTTGTGGCTTAAGAACTGGTCAGCCAAGCTTCCTTGTAAAAAATGTATTGGCAGTTTCCCCTTTCGGGGGGGGGGGGGACATTTATTTTGTTATCATTTGGACAAATATATCCAAACAATTTCCAGAGGGAAGAGTTCTCTACTCCCTGTGGAGAAAAGCACCAAGCATCCCTCATTTAAAACCTCAAGGACTGCTTCCTCAAATGTCTCAACGGCAAGGCAATTCCACCACCAACAGGGCGATAGGGCCAGGGGCAAGTTGCAAGGCAAGGGCCAAAAAAAGCCCTGGGTCCCAAACTCTTCTAAACCCAGCACCAAGCCCTCCTTTTGAGGTGACGCCCCCACTGTATTGGGTGGGGGAGGCTGCTGCACTTTGCAAACATTTGGAGAACAATAGTTCAAGACATGTCGATCACCTCAACTATATCCCGCAGTTATAAGCTGGAGTTGGGAGGGGTTCCCCCTCAGAGGTTTCTAAGATCCAGCATTACCTCGGATCCTCCAAAGAGAGACTTATTTTTTTCAAGCACTACATCATTTTATGCATCGAGTGATTGTACAGGTTCCTGTATCCGAAAGAGTGAACCTGTTTACGGTTCAAAAACCAAACAGGGACACATGGCCCATTTTTAGACCCAAGATCCCTACTAATCCAGTCCTTTAGGATGGTGTCTGTCTGCTCAATTGTAGCCCTGCACAAGATGGGAGACTTTTTACCCTCCATCGATATAAAAGACGCATATTTACGCATGCCTATCTTTCAGCCTCATCAGAGGTTCCTGCGATTTGCAGTAGAGGAATGTAATTTTATGTTTGTGGCTCTACCCTTTGGGCTTGCTACAGCTCCCCAGGTGTTCACAAAGGTCCTAGCACCAGTACTGGGTACTTTAAGGGCCCAAGGGATTCTGGTGCTCAGGGTATCTGGATGACCTCCCGCTCAGAGATCACTCATTACAGGCTCTAGAGCAGAGCGTAACATGCACAGTGCAGTATTTGAAAAGCTTAGGCTGAATCATAAATACCGAAAAGTCAGCCTTGAAACCAGCTCAAAGTATAAAGTATTTAGGTCTAATCCTAGATACGTTCCAACCAAGAGTATTCTTGCCACCCACAAGGATCTGTGGCCTGAAGAATCGGGTGCGTCAGATGAGGGGCACCAGACAACCCTCCATTCGGCTCTGTGAGTCTTCTAGGGAGGATGGTATCCTCCTTCGAGGCAGTGCCCTGTGCCCAGTTCCATTCCAGGCCTTTACAACAAGACATCTTGTTGGCTTGGAACAGGAGAGGACAAGCCCTGGATTATCCAATGTTCTTATCTCCTTGGGCACGCTTAAACCTAAACTGGTGGTTGTGAGATCAGAATCTGCTAAAGGGAAAATCCTTCCGCCTGGTAACTTGGTGAGTACTGACTACAAATGCCAGTCTCTCAGGCTGAGGAGCGACCCTAGAGGGGCTCACAGCTCAGAAGAAATGGTTAAGGACAGAACAGATCTTGCCCATCATTGTCCTGGAATTATGGGCGGTACGACTGGCCCTACATTCCTGTACAGATCAGGACTGCACTATCAGGATTCAGACTGACAATGCCACTGCATTGGCCTATATAAACCACCAAGGCGGTGCCAGGAGTCATTCAGCTCTGAAGGAGGTGAACCACATACTAGCCAGGGCAGAGGGACATGTGCTGATTCTATTGGCAGTCCATATCCCGAAAGTAGAGAACTGGAAGACTCGGTCTTCAGTCGCCAGTATCTCGGTCGCCAGTAGATCTGCCTTGGGGAATGGTACAAATTTGCCAATGTTGGGGATGGCCAGAGGATGACCTGGCATCCAGGTTCAACAACAAGCTACAGCAGTTTGTGTCCCGAACAAGAGATCCTCTGGCAATCAGAGCAGATGCTCTGGTATTTCCATGGAGCCAGTACTGCCCGGTTTATGCTTTCCCTCCAATCCCTCTCCTTCCACATTTGTTGCGCAGGATTCGGAGAGAGTGAGTTCCAGTCATTCTGGTGGCACCAGCCTGGCCCAGAAGGCCCTGGTTCCCGGAGATTGTGAAAATGACAATAGACGGCCCATGGATGCTTCCATGTCGCCCTGACCCACTGTCTCAAGATCCTATATTCCATTCCAATTTCCAGTCTCTAAATTTGACAGCATGGCTATTGAAGCCAGGGTGTTAAAGGACCGTGGCATCTCGGGACCAGTGGTGTCTATCCTAGTGAATGCTAGAAAAGCTGTCACTAGGAAGATCTATCATAAGGTCTGGAAGGCTTGGCATCATCGAAAATGCGCAATTGGGAGAGTTCTCTCTTTTCTACAGTCGGCTGTGGAAATCAAATTTGGCTTTGAGTACAATCAGAGGTCAAGTTTTGGCCCTATTAGTATTCTTCCAAAGGCCTATAGCCTCCCATTCACTGGTCCGAACCTTTATGCAGGAGGCAACTTGCTTGCTTCCCCCCTATAGGTCACCTATGTGTCTTTGGGACTTGAACTTGGTGCTGCCTGTGTTACAGAAACAACCATTTGAGCCTATCAAGGAAATTCCATTAGGCTTGCTGTCACACAAGCTAGTCTTCCTGATGGGCATCATCTTGGCTAGAAGGGTTTCGGAGTTGGCTGCCCTTTCGTGCAAGGAACCATACTTGATCCTTCACCTCGACAGAGTCGTGTTACGGCCTGTTCCCTCCTTTTTGCCAAAAGTGGTGTTGGCCTTTCATTTAATTCAGGACATTATTTTGTCGTCTTTTTTTTTTTTTCTCAGCCTTGTTTAGCGGAAGAGAGACAACTGCATTCTTTAGGCATTGTCCAGGGAGTCAAGGTTTATTTGTCTAAATCTGCGGAGATCCGAGGATCGGACTCTTTACAGGTAAAAAAATAAATAAAATCCTTTTATTTGAGTAGACACAGAGGCCATTTCAGGTAGGTAGACACAGAAAATCCTTTTCTTGTAGACACAGAAAATCCTTTTCTTGTAGACACAGAGGCCCCTCCCCTCTTTTTGAGGATTCAGTGCTTGCTAAAAAACTGAAGTACTTCCTGTATGGGAGGGGTTATATAGGGGATCGCTTCCTGTCTAAAGACCTTTGATATACCAGTGTCCATTCACCTGGAGATGAAGTATAACCCAGCAGGTAATGAATATTAGCCTAACTCTGTGTTCCATGATGTATGAAAAAAAGATTACATTAGACTGGTTGTCATAAGGAGTGCAGGATGTTATAGCTAAATATGATGAAAAAATATAATTTTTTTTAACATACCAAATACTAAAAAATGTCTGCAAGGATCTGAATGTTGTTAGCACCCCATTACATTAGTGCAATGAGTCAAGGCTACTCTCAGAGCAGCTGTCAGTAGTAGCTGCGTGTTCCTTCTGTAACAAATGCAATAGGATCCAAAGGGCTGCACACTTGAAAACTGCATGCACTTTATTGATCATTAGTCATGAATAAGCCCTAGTAGCTCAAATGCATTGTTTTTCCTTGATCCCACTGTGTCTACTGTTGCTGTATATGGTGTTTTTGTTAACCACTAGAGATCCGCGCTATAGCCGAATGACGGCTACAGCGCGGACCTGCTTTGCCGGGACTACGTCTATTGACGTCATCCCATGCACGAGCATCCTGCGTGCCTCCTGAGGGGCTCGCGCAGTGTGCTCTGTGATCAGCGAGTCTATGAGACTCGCCTGATCATGGATCGGAGCAAGGGGTCGATCCCGACCCCTTACCACTTGATCAGCTGTCAGCCAATGACAGCTGATCATGTGACACAACAGAGCCGGTAATGGGCTATTTTTCCTCCTGGCGCTGACGGCCCCGATCACGGCCAGCTTATCAGTGCCCACCTGCCCCCTGCCAGTGCCAGCTAACTAATAAAATGTGCCCCCCATCAGTGCCACCTATCAGTGCCCAAAATCTGCCTCAACAACAGTGCTGCACCCCAGTGCCACATATCTGTGACCATCAGTGTCATCTACCAGTGCCCAGCAGTGCTACCCATCAGTCCCATCTATCAGTGGTACCTATCAGTGCCCCTTAGTGCCACCCATCCGTGCCCATCAGTGCCGCCTTATCTGTGCCTATTAGTGCCGCCTTAACTGTGCCTATCAGTGCCCACCAGTGCCGACTCATCGGCGCATTTCAATGAAGGAGAAAAATAAACTGTTTGCAAAATTTTATAACAAACTAAGAAATGTTTTATTTTTTTATTTTGCATCTTTTTTTGTTTAGCAAAAAATAAAACTCCCAGCTGTAATTAAATACCACCAAAAGAAAGCTCTATTTGTGGGAAAAAATGATAAAAATTTAATTTGAGTACAGTGTTGTATGGCCGTGCAATTGTCATTCAAAGTGCATCAGCGCTGAAAATTGGTCTGGGCAGGAGGGGGGTTTAAGTGCCCAGTAAGCAAGTGGTTAATCTCAGTAAAGTGGATGTCATTTTCAAGTGTACAGTCCTTTGAAACCTATTGTATTTGTTTCACATGGCTGGATGAGCAGTGCTTGCACCTGAATACACTGGAGGTGAAAAACTGTGCAGTGAACCTTACCTGGAGCAGCAGCATGAACATTGAGTGTGCATGTTCCTTCTGCTGCAATCTAAAAGCCCGTAGACACAATAGAAAATATGGGTAGTATTTATACAGGGTCCTATACATTCAAAGTATAACTAAGGGCAAAACTTTTTTTTTAAAGTTTTGTATAGAGGGGAGAAGAATTAGAACATCTGTTGGGTTTTATTACAGTCTGTGTCCCTGTTAAGGAGATTCATTCTCTCTATATGTTTTGTTTACCATTATAATTGAACATAAAGGAAAATTCCATATTTTGGGTAAAGTAATAGAGGGGAAATCTTTCAATGGGTACACTAATTCTGGTGACCTAGGGGGTCCCCAAGAAATTCCCTTTATTTGCAGTGATTTCCTTTCACTTCCTGTTTAACTGTCGGACAGGAAGTGGAAGTAAATCTCCCCTATGGGACAAAGATGGCAAAAATAAACCTTACAGGGGTTATAACAATTCCTTACTTTAAATCTAAGAAAACAGTTTTGCCTAAAGTTCTACTTTAATTTTGTAACTACAACCCCTGGCTTGTTGGAATATTGAGAGAGCCATAGCAGGTTTGTGTGGTTATTCCTAAAATGATTAAATATTATGTATATGTTTTTTGTTTTTTCATGTTGATGCAGTAGTTTGGTTTATTTAAACTATGATGTCTGGCCTTACTACTTTGCTTTAGGCTCCATGCACACTGCAGCTCAAAAACTGCTGTTTTTTGGAGTTTGGGCGTTTTTTTTAAAAAGCCCATAAACTCCACTCTGTTATCCTATGTGTCTATGCACACATCGGCGTTTTTGGACGTTTATCAGCAGTGGAGTTCATGGGCTGTTTTCTGAACGCCATAAAATCGCCTTCAAGAGCAGTACTGGAAATGTCGGAAAAGGTGTTAAACGGGGGTAAACGCTGTAAAAAGAGAGTTTAGCCTAGTTCGGCGTTACTCTGCTTCTATTCAAAATCAATGGTTCCTCATGGGAGCCCATCGATTTGAATAGAAGCCTCACCAGAAGTCGGATCATCATGATCTGACTTGTGGTGCGACTTGTGTGCTGAGGATGAAGGGGAACCCCTGCCAAACTGAAAAAAAATTGGCGCGGGATCCCCCCACCCCCCTCAGACGACAATACCAATACCAGGCCCTTTGGTCTGGTATAGATTTTAAGGGGATCCCTCTTTGCTGTAAAAATGGCATGGGATCCCCTAAAATCCATACCAAACCCTTATCTGGTCAGGAAAGGGGGTGGGGACGAGCGAGTGCCCCCCACCCCAAAGCACCTTGTCCTCATGTTGATGAAGACAAGGGCCTCTTCTTGACAACCCTGGCCCTTGGTTGTTGGGGTCTGCGGGCGGGGGGCTTATCGGAATCTGGGAGCCCCCTTTAATAAGTGGGCCTCCCATATCCCAGCCCCCCACCCTATGTACCCCTACCCATTCACCTGGAAAAAAGTGTCAAAAATAAAACACACTACACAGGTTTTTTAAGTAATTTATTAGGCAGCTCTGGGGGTCTCTTCGAACTTCAGGGGTCTCTTCCCCTGCCCCGAAGCACCTACCCCAATGTTGAGGGCATGCATCCTGGTATGGTTGGGGGGGGGGGGGGGTGCACGCTCATTCGTCCCCACCCCCTTTCCTGACCGGCCGGGCTGTGTGCTCGGATAAGGGTTTGGTATGGATTTTGGGGGAAACCCGTTCACCGAAAAAACAGTGTGGGGGTCCCCCAAAATCCATACCAAACCCTTATCCGAGCACACAGCCCTTACAATCCATACCAGACCAAAGGGCCTGGTATTGTCTGAGGGGGTTCCCCTTCATCCTCAGCACACAAATCGCACTGCAAATCAGATCATAATGATTCAACTTCTGGTGCAACTTCTATTCAAATCAATGTGCTCCCATAGGGAACCATTGATTTTGAATAGAGGCAGAGAAATGTGGCTAAAAGCTAGCACCGCTAAACATGCATTAATGGCAATGCAAAACTCTGATAAAATAGCGTTTTTAAAGCAGCATTTTCCTGTCAGCAATCCGACGTTCAGAACAGCCGTTTATGAGCTTCGGTGTGCATGGAACCTTAGCTGTTTTCAAGGAATCAATAAAAATAAAAAATATGCCATCATAAGCATACGGCAGAACTCGCGCTAATGCATTGAAAAGCATTCAGAACACTGTCAGCCAATTATACAGCCATTGTCTGTGCTTCTTTTTGAGCTGACATATTGGAATCTGTATATTCAGATAACATTTTAAAGTTTGGTGAAGGACAATATAAGCTGTCAGACAGTTTTTCAGACAATTGCAGAAAATCATTTTAATCTTTTTAGCTGTGAGGGCACAGATTCTAAATAGCACCTGATTTAATCATTTTCGGATAAAACATTTTCCTTGATGGTCTGTTAAGTGACACAGGATCAGAAGTAATGCAAAGAAAACTGGGTTGTATTAACTACAAAAGGAACTGGACACTGGCAACCCCCCCCCCCCAACTTTAGCCAGTGAAGTATAACTATCCAATTCCCATCATGCTTCAGTTTTTTTGCTGGTGTCTTGGAGGAGGAAGATCTGTTCTCTATTCATAAAAGTTAACAATCTTTACTAGACATTTTCCCTTTATCTGTTATTCAATTGCTACACTGCTGAGCTTGGCTCTTTGGCAGCTTTCCAGTTAGGCTAATTCTCGGTGCTGCCTTGGAAGGCCATACCCGGACTCTGCTAAGCAGAAGATGTGGGCCTACCTACAATGTGACTCTTGTGCTTACCAGGTATTTATATACCGTGTTTAGCTGCAGAGATCTTTACAGACCCTAAGCCACTGGGCTCTGAATGTGGTTCTCCCAGTCCCTTATGTACTGTGTGTTAAATGCTGAGCTCTCCAGGCCCATGGCCCATAGTCCATGGTAACTTACTCTTGCCTTATATACATTAACATTGTAGGTGCTATCATTATTTTCCCTGTTCCATCAATTTCTGTGGAGAAGTTTAACAAACCATTTCCACAGAAATCAATGGTTGGTTTCTGCAGTTAAACTAGTGCTGCATCACTAGCAGTAGTGTCACACAAGTGCTTTAGACACTCTGTTCCCTCCTTTTCAGGTAGTTCTTTCTGCCTCTATTTCCAAAGGGTATGTGGTTTGGCCACAGCGTGTCTTTGCTGCCATCTATGGCAGGAGCAGGCAACCTTTGAGAGATGGAGATCTACCTGGACAACATTAAAGAGATCAAAGATCACCGAGGTGCAGCGCCCCCTTTTTTTTTTAAATAAATGAACTAGCAAGCCCTCAATAAAAAGTAAAGACAGCATTAAAAACCCAGAAAAAACGAATATCGCTATAAAGAAAAATATAAACTTACCCAAAGTTAGCTTCAGTAAGAAACACTGCATTCACATTCATTCATATTTTTTTCATGTCTGGGGAGCAATTACTTACCCCCACGAGTCTGATGCTGGCGTTAATCTTAAAAACAACATCTGGTACCGCAGGCTGATTTTCTTTTTTTTTTACCTGGTCAGAAATGCCTGCTGCTAGGCAGTCTTCCTAATCTGCCTTCTTCCTGCTCCTCGGTGATCTTCGGTCTTCTGGGTAATGTGGCACGCTATGTTCTGGGAACTGTGTGTTCCCTAACACAGCGCGTCCCATTCACAAAGCGCCGTGCGACTCGCGCATGCGCAGTAGGAAATGGGCAGTGAACCCGCAAGGCTCCACTGCCTGTTTCCCTTAGTACAAATGGCGGCGCTGGGACCCGAGAGCCGAGGGACATGTCGTTCCTTCAATGATATGACGTTTTCCAGTACTGTATGCTGAAAAGCAGTCCCACACCACGATATCCTGACCTCCAAACTTCACTGTTGATGTGGCAGTGTTTTTGTGGTGATGTGCAGTGCCATTTGACCTCCAAACATGGTGCGTATTATGGCATCCAAAGAGTTCAATTTTGGTCTCATCTGACCAGACTATATTCTTCCAGTATTTCACAGGCTTGTCTAAATGTTGTGCAGCAAACTTTAACCACATGCCGACCACCGGACGCCTGTTTACACCGCCGCAGTGTTAGTCATGATAAAAATCGCAGATCACCGCCATTACTAGTAAAAAAAATTCATAATAAAAATGCCATAAAACTGTCCCCTATTTTGTAGATGCTAAACCAAGCAATATACACTTATTATTCACTTATGTATTCTTCTACATATTTTTAGTAAAAAAAAAAATATCAGTCTACACTGTGGAAGATTTTTTTTATATATATATTTTTGGGGGATATTTATTATAGCAAAGTTAAAAAAAAACTGTTTTTTTTTTTGTTTCAAAATTGATGCTGTTTTTTTTGTTTATAGCACAATTTTGTTTGGGTACAGCGTCGCACGACAATTGTCAGCTAAAGCGACGCAGTGCTAAATCGCAAAAAAAACATTTTGGTCAGGAAGGGGGTAAATCCTTATGGGGCTGAAGTGGTTAAAGGAGCTTCAAAGTGCTTTTTCTTCAGCAATGCAGTCTTGCGTGGTGAGAGTGCAAACAGGCCATGGCGTCTGAGTGCATTACTTATTGTTTTCTTTGAAACAATTGTACCTACTAATTCCAGGTCTTTCTGAAGCTCTCCACAAGTGGTCTTTAGCTCTTGGACAACTCTTCTGATAATTCTTTTCACACCACTGTCAGAAATCTTGTGAGGAGCTCCTGCTCGTGGGCAGTTTATGGTGAAGTGATGTTCTTTTCACTTCCCTATTATGGCACCAACAGTGCTCGCTGGAACATTCAGAAGTTTAGAAATCCTTCTGTAAACAATGCCATCAATATGTTTTGCAACAATAAGGTCTTGAGAGAGCTCTTGCTTTTAGCCATCATGAGATATTTCTTGTGTTGCACCTTGGTAATGAGATGCCTTTTTATAGGCCATCAGTTGAGACTGAACCAGCTGATACTAATTTACACTGACAAGGGGCATGGTTCCTTTCTAATTACTGATGGATTTCAGTTGGGTTCTTGACTTGCCATGCCTTATTGAACCGCCCTCTCTTCATGTGTTCAATACTTTTTCCCTGTGTCATTCCATTTTATTACACATAATTTATGAACTTATTTGTTTTGGTTTCTTTGTATGTATGGATTGCATGGGTTGTTATCACCAGGTGGAGACCATATATAGTGAATACTGGGTCCTGGGTTTATTTACACTTTAAAACTATATCAGACAAACTTACCTGTAGCTACACTGGATATCTCCTAAACCTGCACAGTTTAGGAGATATCCCTGTATTTGCATGTGCCGATGTCATCACCACATACGCACTGAGGCAAACTGAAGCAGTGGGACGTAAATGCCGTTGCTTCAGTTGTACTGTGCCGTTACCGGAGTGATGTCATCGCGGCTCCGGCCACAGCGCCGTAGCCACGATACCCAAGAGTAACCGCCCCCCCCAGAGAAATGCCGGCCACTGGAGCAGTGAATGAGGACCGCTGCAGGGGCTTCGATCTCATGTAAGTAATTCATAATGTGCTAGTGTGCTATGCATACTAGCTCGTTATGTTTTTGTCTTGCAGGTTTGTTTTTGTTTTTATGTTGTTGTTTTTTAAAGGTTTACAACCACTTTAACCTAATCAAAATGATCTACCTCCCAAAGTTCTTGTGTATCCTACATTCTACAAGTACACAGTACAGTGAATGAACACTTTTTATCTATACGCAGATTTTATCTGGATTGGATAAGTGCCACACATTACCCAACTCCATATACATGGAGGCCTGTATGTAACTAACTTTTGCTGCTTTTGGGTGGCCAGGTTGACTTATTTATGATAGTGACTGGTTCAAACCCTCAGCAAAGGGAATGTAATGTGGATCCACTGTCAGCTCTCTACCACATAAAGGCTAATCATTATGTAGTTGAAGATGAGAACATCTGAAGTGGTTTTTTTGTTTGTTTTGTTTTTTAACACTTGTCAAGCATATAAACAAAATGGTATATTTAACAGGTCAAACGGAAGCAAAGAATATAAGTTCATTGCTAAGGATTACAAACCCTTTACTGCTTTTTTCATAACACGTGGCATTATCCTTCGATATATTGTATACACATCTCTACTTGTCGCGTACATGTTATTTTCAAGATGCTACTATGCAATGTTCTTGTCCACATCTACCTGGTGTTGCCTGGTGACCCGCTGTCTGCTCCAGTGTGGCAACCTAATTTACTGTTACTGGTTGTTTCAACTCATGTGAAATCACTAACACTGATGATCCACGTGCCATGACCTTGGATCATGGTCAGATTTTCCTAAAAATTCCTTTTATTTAAGCTTCACCAGAAATACCCTACTGCATAAGATATTTTGTAAATGAGCATATGCAACATGCTTTCTGTTTGAGTTCTTTCAAAGGTGTGTTTTGACTTGCTTGTGACCTTTTTAAAGCGGGAGTTCCGCCGTGTGTTTTTTTTTTTAAGTCAGCAGCTACAAATACTGCAGCTGTTGACTTTTAAAATATGGACAATCATCTGTCCAGCGCGCCCGCGATGTCGGCACCTGAAGCTGATCTGTCGCTCGGCACTCGTCATCTTCGCTTGCGGCTTCACTTCCCGGTTCCCTACTGTGCATGCACGAGCTGCACAATACGGACGGTCCCTGCTGTCTCTGGGACCCGTGTGTTTCCCAGCAGACGGGGGAAGGGACAGGAAGTGGCGTGAATACCCGCAGATTCTGCGGCTATCTATGCCCAGAAGTGGGTGCAAATACCTGTATTATACAGGTATCTGCGCCCCCCTCCCCGCTGAAAGGTGCCAATTGTGGTACCAGAGGGGGGGAGGGTTCCGATGAGTGGAAGTTCCACTTTAGGGTGGAGCTCAGCTTTACATCTCACTCAAACTACTTTTGCATTACTGTTGACTTGTGGGGGTTAGATGCCATTTTTTTCTTATTTTGGAAAGACTAGGGAAGAGTTAAAAAAATCTTTTTGAGTATTTTTTTTTTTTTTTACAATAGTGTGTTTTTTGTTTTCTTTTTAATGTAACTCTTCAAGGATGACCAGTAGGACCAGAACTAAAGAATTTTCCCCTATTGAGGATGTTCGTCATGCGTTTTCCAAGTAGCAGTTCAGTAAAATCTTTCATATGAATCCAATTGTTACATTTTCACGTACAAAGCTTACTTGGAACGATATTTTATTTTCTTCTAAATCCCCAAATGTGAAATAAAATCACAGAAACTACTAACACCATTATTTATGTTCATGTTTTTCTCTGTAAAAAAATGTAAAGGACGTTTGCCACATAAATTGTGAGAGAATTCATCATGCCATGGAAAGAAAGCTTTTAAACTCTACATATGTTGTGTGCTTCAGTCCTAAATTTTATTTTTTATTAAAAGAAGATAGGAACTTGTAAAATCATTGCGAGAACCTCTTTATCTGTTGGCAAGACAGATTGTATCTGAAGATCTGGGAGGACAGCGCATCAGTGAGAAATCGGGTGAGTTTGCTCCTGAGACGCTGCTTCCGACTCCCTGTGCTAAATTCATTGCTGTTACCGCTGTGTGGATGTGTCCTCACCCATGACCAATAGGGATGTGCCGAAATTTCCACCGCCGAAACATTTTGGTGTCTCCTTTGTCCTCCGTACTGTGCAAGCGCTACGCCTGCACACTATAGAGCGGACACTATCCAATGGGGGGGACAGTTCTCCTCAGAACACCGGGAACAGCACGGCTTTCATTTCAATAGCTGAGTGTTCCCCGCTGCGTGCTGTCGCATACAGCCCCTCCCCCTTGTCTGGGGAACTTTAAGTGCCTAGACAAGGAGGGGGGACTGTATGTGATGTCGCGCAGCGGGAAACACATAGCTATTGAAATTAAAGCTGTGATGTTCCCAGCCCTCTAATCAAACAGGCGGTGGCTCTCCTCTCCCTTCACAGGCTGCAATGGGGATACGGAATGCACTACTGGGGACACGGGCTGGCTGCACTACTGGGGACACGGGCTGGCTGCACTACTGGGGACACGGGCTGGCTGCATCTGACAGGCACTGATGAGGCTGCATTGATTTATTGTATCATGTCTACAGTCTCTGACCATCTCCTGTACCATTTTCCCAGTTCCTGACCATCTCCTGTACCATGTCCGCAGTCTCTGACCATCTCCTGTACCATGTCCCCAGTCTCTGACCATCTCCTGTACCATGTCCCCAGTCTCTGACCATCTCCTGTACCATGTCCCCAGTCTCTGACCATCTCCTGTACCATTTCCCCAGTCTCTGACCATCTCCTGTACCATTTCCCCAGTCTCTGGCCATCTCCTGTACCATTTCCCCAGTCTCTGGCCATCTCCTGTTCCATTTCCCCAGTCTCTGGCCATCTCCTGTTCCATTTCCCCAGTCTCTGGCCATCTCCTGTTCCATTTCCCCAGTCTCTGGCCATCTCCTGTTCCATTTCCCCAGTCTCTGGCCATCTCCTGTTCCATTTCCCCAGTCTCTGGCCATCTCCTGTACCATGTCCCCAGTCTCTGGCCATCTCCTGTACCATGTCCCCAGTCTCTGGCCATCTCCTGTACCTTGTCCCCAGTCGCTGATCATCTCCTGTATAAAAATATTTTTTTTTAAATATGTTTCGGTTTCGGTTTTCAGCCTAGTGTATTTTTCATTTTCGGTATCGGTTTTTGGCACCAAAAAACCCATTCGGTGCACCCCTAACGACTATCAACCTGAGTGATTTCACCATCCCTCCACCTTCCTGTGTGTTTCCATCGTATAGCCTTGGGACATACCTCTTACTCTGCAGCTGTGCATGTCAGTGCCTAGCAATACAGCCTAAGTCTGAATCACATTGCCAGCTCTGGTTTTTGGTACATGGACTAATTCTTGATGTGGCACCCCAGCGCATGATGGCATGTGAAATATGCCTCCCATATTGGCCACTGCTGTTCTCTACTAAGTGCTGCCTTAGACTTCGCCTTATTCAGTCAGCTGTCTGGTGAGCGTGGGTCATGAATGAGAGCCCTGGTCCCCCGTTTATGAGTTCCCGACAACGTTGTCATGAACGTTTTTATGATGGTGTGGTGATGGTTGCTTTTTTGTGAATTTTCCACTTTGCATCCAACATAATGTTTGATAATTTATACCACTGTGTGTTTCCCCTTGAAGTTACCTTTACTTTGGTACCTTGATACCTTAGTGTAACTTTCTCCAGGCTCTGGGATACCCCACCCCTCAATAGGGGTTAGTCAGTCAGTTATTTATCAAACTATTTAAATTTCTAAGTGATGTTTCTCCCCTCTTTTTATCATTTTTTTACACACACACACACACACCCTCCTATGAGATGTATGTTTTAGTAAAGAAGTGAATAATTAGAATTCTTGCACATGCTACTGATGTATGAATGCCAGATCTTCCTGGCAGATTGTTTCTGCTCAAAAAAACATGAGTATGGTCCATATAATGCATGTGTTTACACACATTTTCATGTAAAAATTATTCTAGCTATAAGATAATCGAACGTTGATTTTTATTTTTGTTACTGATCTAAACACTAGTTTATTGATATTTTATGCACTTATGTGAACAGGTCCACTAAAAACAATGGGCTGAAATATAGATGACAAGAAAAAAAAATACCCATGGCATTTAAAAATGTGGCGTCTTTGGCACAAGTTTTCCAGACCCCTTAAAGTGGAACATTAGTCAGAAAATTCCTGCTAGATCACTTCATGCTGGTCCCTTTTGCGGGTATAGCTATGTAAAACCTTAAAAATAAGTGCCTATACTGTTTAAAGTCTGCACATGCTCCGTTGCTCTCTATTTTTAGGCACTGTGCCAAATTTGTAGCGGCTGATCTGTTGACGACCTAAAGATTTACTGCTGTTCAGGAGGGGCGCTCTGAGCTTCAGCAACATGGCAGCCTCCAGCAAGAAGAAACGGGAATAATGCTGGAGGCAGTTTACAGCACACACTAATTTTGGTAGCATAATGTGAAATTTATGTTCCTTGCTAAAGAACATTATTTGTATTAAGTTATGTGTACTGTTCCACTTTAAGGTTATCGTCAAGAAGATTCTTGTGTCCAATCATCTTGTAAATGACGGTTTGTTTTAGAACCTAGTGAGACAGGGATGGGAAGTTGCCAATATGGGGAATGAGTGCCCCCTAGGAAATAAGAAGCAAATTACTATTCCATGTGTGATCACAGATCCCACTTACAAACGACAGCTCTGGGTCTCTCCTAGCATTTAGGAAACGATCACCGGATTTCCAACATGATCAACATGACAGGCAATCTTGTGGTAATCACATGTAGGATATACAGTATGATCATTCAGAAAATAAACCATGCCTATGCCTTGGCAGCCAGAGGATTACAGTATATTTCTGTTTAATGCCATAACTGCCAGATATAATTAAATTATTACCAAAGTTTACTAAAAATTCATTATTTTTTAAAAATTATATTTTTTTAATTTTTTGTCTGCTTGTCAGTATGTAATTTAAAAAAAAAACATAAGTAGGAGTATTTTTTAAAACAATGTATAAAGTAAAAGCCTTATATGAGCATTAAACAATGTGAAATTAAAGTGGAATTCCATTCAAATTCTAACTAAGCCTACACCTACTCCGACCCCCATTCTAAGATTATTTAATCTACTTGTAAAAAATAAAAAAGATGCCTATATATACCTAATCTGAAGCCACATCAGTCAGAACACATGATCGGGTCCCAGTGCCAGCTTCAGTGTAGAGGAGGGACAGTCAACAATGGATGCCCTGTAGTAAGCCTATGGGTAACATAATCACACAATCTGGGCCCAATGCTAATTTCAGTATAGGCAGTGACAATGGCTACAGAGCATGAACCTGATCATGTGACCCAGACCTTAGCGACTTCAGAATAAGTATAGACATCTGTACATTCAAAGGGTAGATAGAATAGTCTTGGAATAGAGGTGGGAGTAGTTTTGACTGGAATTTCACTTTAAAGTGGAGTTCCACCCAATAGTGGAACTTCCACTTACCTGCTTCCTCCCTCCCTCTGGTGCAACATTTGGCACCTCTCAGGAGGGGAGGGGGGTAACGGGTACCTGTTTTTGACAGGTACCTTTCCTCACTTCTAGGAGACTGTGTCGCGGCACTGTCCCTCAGAAGTTCAGCACCCCCTCCTCCTTTCAACACTGTCAGGCCAATTAGAAAGCGCAGTATAGTAGGGAACGACTTCACTTCCGGCTTCCCTAACCATGAATGGCGGTGGCAGCACCCGAGAGCCGATTGGAAAATCGGCTGGGGTGCCGACATTGCGAGAACCCTGGACAGGTAAGTGTCCTAATATTAAAAGTCAGCAGCTACAGTATTTTTTATTTTTTTTTAATGGGGGGCGGAACTACTCTTTAGGTAGACAAATTAGTCATAAAGTTATATTCAAGTTACTAACACGTACGGACTCCATTTACTTTGGATGGTTACCTATGCTTCAATGACCTTTTGGTTATTAAAGAGTTACATCTATTCAGCTACAATATATACCAAATAATGTTTATTACTTTAGCTTAAAGCAAATACAGAATTTTACAAATAAATTGTTAGGTTCGAAAACATTTGTTATGCAGATATAAAATTTCTTTCTAGCCGATTCTGCTAAGATCATTACTGAAGGGTAATGACAGCTTGAATAAATGTTAACATGAGTATGTTCCTCTGAGTAAACCTTCAGTTAGGAACCGACTGTGGAAGCCTGAGAAAATGTTCAGCCTGGAATCCCCTGTAAGGAAATGTATTGTCATTAGGAAATAAGTGGGATTTGAAGGCGGATCAGTCACTTGCAATTAGTCTGCTTCCACTGGCATGAATAAAATAGCACATTGCTGGTAATTTGGTGGGTTTCGGCAGTAAAACTGTGGGATTGACGATGTTGCTGATAGCTAGACATGAGCTGTTTTTCTTGGCAGCCTGAAGGTGTTTTTCTGCCCTTTGGGGCTTTGTGGAAGTGTTTCTTGACCCACGTTTCATATTGTATGGCTCCCTAGTAAGTCTCTGTCTCTAGCTGTAGCTGCTGACTAGAAGGTCTGCAAACATTTACAGAGCTCAGCATCTTTCCTTTGACTTTTCACATGGTGTAATTCGATGGTAGCAGGCACATTTCCTGTGGAAGGAAGCTCACTGAACCGTAGATAGGAGATTGTATTATTGTAATCGCTTGTAGACTACATTTCCATCTGTTTTGGCACCTTATGAAAATATGGTTTTTCTATCAATTTAACAGTAGGCTGCTAATATATAACATATGATTAATTTAAATCTAAATTCCACTGAAGTTTTGCCATATGAAAGGCTTACTGTAGCTTTCTCAAATGTTTGTTGCAGTCTCATACGAAGAATAACCATTACATGTTTATGTTGCAGTCTCATACGGATGACAATTTAATTTATGATGCCGTCTGTGGTTTACAGTCTGACACAATCAACACAGAACCATCAAATATGCCTTATGATGCCTGAGAAGTAAAACATGCTGTATATATGCAATAAGTACATGGTTCTGTATGCTATCTAGGCGCCAAGACCCTGTTGATTTGTTGGAAGTTACCCCATAACCACTTCGGCCCCAGAAGATTTGGCTGCTGAATGACTTGGAATTTTTTTGCGATTCGATACTGCGTTGTTTTAACTGATAATTGCGCGGTCGTGCAACGCTGCACCCAAACAAAATTTATGTCCTTTTTTTTCCCCTACAGATAGAGCTTTCTTTTGGTGGTATTTGATTGCCTCTGCAGTTTTTATTTTTTGCGCTATTATCAAAAAAAGATACAATTTAGAAAAAATTCATAATAAATCTCTTTTATTTCTCATTTAGGCCGATATATATTCTTCTACATATTTGTGAAGGGGTTAACACTAGCGGACGATCAAGGGGTTAACTGTGTACCCTGTGTGTGTTTTCTAACTGTAGGGGCAGGTGACTGACCTAAGGGAAATGACAGATCGTGGTTCCTAGCTATTAGGAACTCACAATCTGTCACTCCGAACAGAACAAGGATTTATACACACATGTCCCTGTTCTGCCTCCCGTGCCCACGATCGCTCGTGGTTGGCAGTCATCACGACCTTCAGCCACGAGCATCGGCACCTGTATAATGACGGCGGCTGGTCAGCAAGTGGATAAAGATATGCCTGTTTGTTGGATTTCATACAATTACACAAGTGAGGTAATACCAAATACAGCTGTGGCCAAGAGTTTTTAAAATTACACAAATATAATTTTTCACAATGTCTGCTGCTTCAGTGTTTTCAGATGTTTTTGTCAGATGTTACTATGGTATACTGAAGTATAATTACAAGCATTTTATAAGTGTCAAAGGCTTTTATTGATAATTACATTAAAGCAGAAACCCAAAAGTGGAACTTCCACTCATTGTACTCCCCCCCCCCCTCCCTCCGATGCCAGATTTTGCACCTTTGGGGGGGCAGAATACCCATCTTTCACAGGTACACTGTCCCTACTTTCAGGAGCGGGTATTTGCGGCATCGCTGGGGCTCCCTCCTCTTTCCCCAGCCTCCGGGCCAGTAGGAGAGAGGAGCAGAGCCTCACGCATCCGCACTAGGGTTCCTGGCATAAAGCCATAAGACTACACTGCCGGGTTCCCTTACTCGCAATGGAGGCAGCATGCACCCAACAGCTAATGGAAACATCAGCTGTGGTGCCGACATCGCTGGACTCCAGGAAAGATAAGTGTTCAATTATTAAAAGTCAGCATGTGCAGTTGCTGACTTTTAATTTTTTCAGTGGTGGGCGGACCTCCACTTTAAGTTTATGCAGAGTGTCAATATTTGCAGTGTTGACCTTCATTTTTCAAGACCTCCTGAAATATGTCCTGGCATGCTGTCAATCAACTTCTGGGCCACATCCTGACTGATGGCAGCCCATTCTTGCATAATACATAATATAATAATAATTTATATTATTATAATATTATATTATGTTATTGCATAATATAATACTTGATACCTGAGCCACAGAGCTGTGTCACCTGATGCCTCTGTGTGCCGAGCCCAGCAGCAAATTCAAAAAGTACAAAATTCATAACACGTATAGTACACTGTAATCTTACAGATTACATTACTGTATGAAATCATTTCACATCCATTTTGTACCTAGCGCTTTGTCCAGTGCCCTGCATGCAGTTTTATATTGTATATACTGTTCTTTCTTCCTGAAAACTTGAGATTGTCTATGGCAACCAAAAAGTGTCCCTTTACATCAAAAGTGGTTTTAGACCAGCTTGAAAACAGTGATAGTAAATTAGAACACTTGCAGAATTGAGCGATAGTGATTCGTGCGGAAATACATTTTTATTATTATATTATTTTTTTTATAATTATTATTTATTGTATTATAATTTATGATTTCGTGTTTCGAACTTTATCATACCCGGCATGTCTACTAGACTCTTGTTTGGACAGATTTAAGTGTGTTATTAATATGAATTACAGACCTACAATATAAAACGCTAAATTTCTACGCAAAACAATTGTACCACTTTGAGTCGCAAAACTCTGACATAATCATACCGCCAATGTGGCTACAGATTGACCACACGTTCTCAATGGGAGTTAGTTCTGGGGAGTTTCCTGGCCATAGACTGAAAATGTTGATGTTTTATTCCCCAAGCCACTTAGTTGTCACTTTCCCTTCTAGCGAGGTGCTCCATCATGCTGGAAAAGGCATTGTTCATCACCAAACTGTTCTTGGATAGTTGGGAGAAGTTGCTCTCGGAGGATGTTTTTATACCATACTTTATTCATGGCTGCGTTCTTAGGCAAAATTGTGAGTGAGCCCACTCCCTTGGCTAAGAAGCAACCCCACACATGAATGGTCTCAGGATGCTTTACTGTTGGCATGACACAGGACTGATGGCAGTGCTCACCTTTTCTTCTCTGGATTTTTTTTCTGCATGCCCCAAACAATGGCAAAGGGTTTTCATAAGATAAAAATGACTTTACACCGGTCCTCAGCAGTCCAATCCCTGTACCTTTTGCAGAATTTCAGTCTGTCCCTGTTTTCCTCGGAGAGCAGTGGCTTCTTTGCTGCCCTTCTTTACACCAGGCCATCCTTCAAAAGTCTTCACTTCACATCTGCCTGCTGCCATTCCTGAGCATGCTCTGCCCTGACCCCACAGCTAAATCAACTGTAGGAGACAGTCCTGTCGCTTGCTGGACTTTCATGGCCACCCAGAAGCCTTCTTCACAAATGCAGTGGAAATGTGTTTTTTATGGGATTAAGTTCATTTTCATTGCAAAAAAGGGCTTTGCAATTAATTGCAATTCGTCTGATTACTCTTCATAACTTTCTGGCGTATATGCAAATTGGCATCATAAAAACTGAGACAGCAAACTTTGTAAAAATGTATATTTGTGTAATTCTCAATACTTTTGGCCACGACTGTACATTGCTAGAGGGCTAACTCACACAGATTTTTTTTCCCCATAATTGTTTAATTGTTGAGACATGTTTCATTCAGCTTCCTTAGCAGTGAACTCATGCCCAGACTGGCAGTATGGCTGGACAGGCATCTGGCCAATAGACTTCTTCTTTCCTGAGGCTTTTTTTCCCAAAAGCAAATTACATATTTAAATGTTTTATTTTTAGCCCAAAGAACTGTGGTAAAAAATATTATAATTTTTTTTTTTTTAACTGTTAATAAGGTTTTTATAGTGGTTTTTCAACATCCGCTTTGAGTTGGATGAATTATTGTGATCTTGCTAGCCAACTGCATTCTCCTTCTTTTTTTTTTTTTCATCAAGATCAAGATCCAACAGTTGAGTTCAGAAAAGACTATTCACACCAATAGATGGACAGAATGGATACATGGAGCTCTGTTGCATGCCCTCTTTGCCCTCTTGGGAGAGAGGGGGCACGCTGTCATTGATAAAGTTTTCTACTCTCACAGATGTACTAAAAGCAAAATGTTGGTGGGCAATTTGTACTCAGGTGAGGCATTCAGTTAGTGCCTCTGTTTCTCACAGAAGAGTTCACTTTCCAAGGCTATATCCCAGAAACATCAGTTCAGTTGTTCAGGATGGGACTCAACTTTAAGTATTTGGGAGGTTCTCACTTTTACTTTTAGGGCAGGTAGGGTGCGGTGATGCTTTTGAACCTAGGTCTTTAAGCAGTATGAAACTCAAAAGCAAACCTTTATTATATTACAGCTTACCAATGCTTTGATGTGATTTCTGTATTTGTTTCCTTTTTTAGGCTTTCTTTCTTATATTTTCATCTGGTGATGCCCAAATCTGTTGTGTTTCGTGAGCTCAAGGTTTCCAGCAGAATGCATCAGCTTACATGGATAAGACAAAACACTTAACACTAGCAGGGGTGATTAACCACTTGCCGTCTGTGCTATAGCCGAATGACGGCCACAGCGCGGACCTGAATTTCCAGTAGGCCGTCATATGACAGCCTCCCCTTTGCACGGTTTCTGTGATCACCGAGGCACTGAGACTCGGGTGATCGCATGTTCGAGTAAGGTCCCGGCTTACATGATGTAAACAAAAGCTCGGTAATCGTTTTTACGGCGTGAGGGGAAAAAAAGCCGATCATGGCTTATCTACAGGGGACATCGGTCCCGAAGAGGAAGAGACAATTATGCCTCATCTGTGCCTGCCAGTGCCACCTGCCAGTGCCCACAGTGCCACCTATCAATGACCACAAGTGCCACCTAGCAATGCCCACCAGTGGTGCCAATCAGTGCTGCCTATCAGTGGCCATCACTGCCATCCATCGGTGCCCATCAGTGCCACCTCATCAGCATACATCAATGAAGGAGCAAAATTACCTGTTTGCAAAATTACCTGTTTGCAAAATTTTATAACAAAATATATATAAAAAAATAAAAACCGAAGAGGTGATCAAATACCACCAAAAGAAAGCGCTGCTTGTGGGAATAAAATGATAAAAATTTCATTTGGGTACAATGTAGCATGACCATCATTCAAAGTACATCAGTGCTGAAAATTGGTCTGGATGGGAGGGGGTTTAAGTGCCCAGTAAGCAAGTGGTTAATATGATCAGCTTTTTTTTTTTTTTAATGCACCCCTTATCCCAAAAGGAAAAAACTATTTCCTGTAACTCACATGTCAAACACAAGGCCCACAGGCCTTGTGCAGCCCACCAGGCAGTATCGTATGGCCCTCACACCTTTCCTGCAGCTGCACCACACCCTCATCTCCATCCCCACCTTGTCTCAGCAGTCCGCAGCAGAGAAGACCGTTCTCCTCCTACAGATCCTGCATTTCTCTGTGCAGCCATGGAGGTGCTAGTCTCTTCCCCCCGAATGGGCTCCGTGCCAGTCTGCACCTGTCTTTCACAGCTAAGGTATTTGTTACTGGTTTTAGTAATAACTAATCTAATACAGAGACAATTATTTCATATGACAAAGCGTAGATGCATTTATTCTTAGATACATCTGGCCCTTTTTGAGGGTAATCCCAATGCTGATGCAGCCCATGATGAACTTGAGTTTAACACCCCCTCTGCAACTGATTTTAAAATGTGGGCTGGAATTTGGCTCCCCTCTTCCCGAGACTTGACAATGCTGCTGTCTCCTGTGCCTCCTGTTCTCATTCCTCCAGAGTTGTGTCTTGCTAATACATTAGGGGTGATACTGGCAAGATCACCAGGTGAAAACAGGGAAAAAAGCCAAAGAAAGGAAGACCGATGCAGCCCTCACATCTGATTGGTAAGCTGCAATATAATACATTTTTGATTTTGGGTTTACTACAACTTTAAGAATATGCTTCTCGTGGTAACCTTTCATTTTTATGATGAACTGAATCATAGTGCCTATGCGTTTTTCATTGTTAACCTTTTATTTACCTTTTTTCTTTTTTTTCCAGCTGCCTTGTGGACATCGGTGCAAAGAGATTTGTCACCAAGGAAGTTGTTCACTGCTGTGTATTCAGAAAGTTAAACTTCGATGCCCTTGTCGGAGAATTAAAAAGGTCTGTATAACTGGCTGATCGAACAAATGTTTTTTTTAAAACTAACATTTCTCTCTCTGGTACTTCATCTGCTTTGTTAGCACATACAGCGGTCCTTGGGTTACAAACATCTGACTTACAAAGGACTCCAACTTACTAGTAAGGGAAGTTCACATCTGTAAGAGAACTCATGGAGTTCTCCTGGAAAAAAGGTGTCGCCACTGAAGCTTTACCACCAATCCCTGTTTTCACAACAACCCAAATTTTTCCAAATACAACTGTCATAGGGACAGAAAGTGAGGTGAAATCTTCTGAACAGAGGCACATACAGCAAAACAGAGTTAACCTTTCCCTATGTTATCCAAAAAAACTTACAAAATGTAACTGTTCCGACTTAAAAATTCAACTTAAGAACAAACCTACAGACTCTATCTTGTTTGTAACCTGGGAACTGCCTGTACCGGTAATTTCTCATTGCATGGTTATATATCTGTTATATCTGCTGTTCTGTTCATATAAAAATAAGAATCAAAACACCAAATTCTGGACATTTTTAGAACATATATTCAATTGCCTGCTTTAGCCAATTTAATAAGGCTGTTAGAGTAGTAATGTACAGTAAATCACACCTTAAATCAAGGATGTTGAGTTCCCAAGAGTTACTATGCTTTGCATCTCATTTTTTTTAAATTACTTATGTAAAAGAAAAATTGCAATCCCAAGAAAAAAAAAATAGAGATACATGGATCAACTGTACACAATGTGAGTTACTGGTGGGAAGGATTGTGGATGGTATATATCTGTCACCTAGGCTTCCTACATATGTATGGTGTGGGGCTTCAGGGTTTAAGGTGTAAAGCAAACTTATATATTTTTTTTCTCTCAGAATCCTAATCAGTTGTGTTCTGGGGCCTGTAGGCTGGGGGCTTTGTGGAGCTTTGAGTGGAATACAGCCTCCATTCCTAGGTCCACATCTCACCTGGTAGCACCAATCCTAATTTTTGTGTTCACTCTTCACAGTCCTTTATTTTTTCATGCTGACACATACTTGGTGCTCTCTGCAGTGGGAGTTGAATGCACTCAATCTGTAGTTTCAACAGCTTTTTGGATAGGGCATTGCTGAACCCCTCCCCAATACACTCACAATGGTTAAGGGGTGGGACGTAGGAGTGCTGAAATGTTTTATAATACAGACCCTCTCACGCTAGCAGTTTTCTAAATATATCTATATTTCTGGATGACAATATTTTACAATCGGGCAACCAAAATATTACGCAGAATTGGCTAGAGACTAATCATGAGGTCTCTGCTATGCTTTTATTTTGCAAAAAGGATAGTGTGCCCCCTTCGCTTGATGCACCTCATAAGAGGCTTCATTATACAGTAGTATAGACATGTTTTATATTTCAATTATAGCCGGACATGTAAAATGTCTATTTTGAGAACTGGGCTGTTTTTAAGGTTGAATATTTGTTTGTTACAAATCAGGTAACAGTTTAACCACTTAAGGACCGCCGTATTGCCAATGTACGTCAACACAATGGCACAGGCAGGCACAATCACGTAAATGTACGTGCCTGCCTTCCAGCGGGTGGGGGGTCCGATCGGACCCCCTCCCGTTGGATACGACGGTCCGGTTCGCTCCAGGAGCGCTCCGTGATGAGGGGATGGCCGTTGGTTTTTGGCCACCCCCTCTGGATCGCTCCTGGCCAATGAGAAGCTTCCTCCCACTGTGTATTGTTTACACAGGAAGGAGGAAGTGATGTCATTCTCCTTGGGGCGGTCTTTTTGACCGGACTACGAGGAGAAGACTAATAGTAAGTGTGCACCAACACTACACTGACATGTAGGTACACACGGTACAAACCCCCCCCGATCCCCCCCCCCCGATCGCCCCCCGATCCCCCCCGCCCCCCCTCCCCCCCCCAGTCACAGTGTCACTGATTGCATTGATCATTTCTTTACTGATCAATGCATTCAGTGTCAGTTGTGACAGTAAAAACTGTCAGGACAGTTAGTGTTAGGTCCAGGGTAGCCCCCTATCACCCCCCAATAAAGATTTAACCCCCTGATTGCCCCTAGAGTTAACCCTTTCACCCCCTTTTGCCAGTGTCACTAAGCGATCATTTTTCTGATCGCTGCATGTGTCGCTAGGTAGCTAGTTATTTTTTTAGGTTCACCGCCAGGTTTTTATATCGCTAGGTACCCCGATATACTACCCAATAATGGTTTTAACCCCCTGATTTCCGCTAGTTAACCCTTTCACCTCTTTTGCCAGTGTCACTAAGCGATCGTTTTTCTGATCGCTGCATTAGTGTCGCTACAGTCGCTAGGTAGCTAGTTATTTTTTTAGGTTCACCGCCAGGTTTTTATAGCGCTAGGTACCCCGATATACTACCCAATAATGGTTTTAACCCCCTGATTGCCGCTAGTTAACCCTTTCACCCCCTTTTGCCAGTGTCACTAAGCGATAATTTTTCTGATCGCTGCATCAGTGTCGCTAGTGTCGCTAGGTAGCTAGTTATTTTTTTAGGTTCACCGCCAGGTTTTTATAGCGCTAGGTACCCCGATATACTACCCAATAATGGTTTTAACCCACTGATTGCTGCTAGTTAACCCTTTCACCCCCTTTCACCAGCGATCACAGTATAAGTGTCACTGGTGACGCTGGTTAGCCAGTTAGTTATTTAGGTTCCCCGTCAGGTTTTTATATAGCGCCAGGGACCCCCATATACTACCTAATAAAAATTTGAACCCCCTGATTGCCCCTAGTTAACCCTTTCACCACTGATCACCGTATAAGTGTTACGGGTGACTCTGGTTAGTTTGTTTTTTATAGCATCAGGGCACCCACCATTTATTACCCAATAAAGGTTTAACCCCCTGATCACCCGGCGGGTGATATCAATTAGGTTTTAGGGTCAGGGTCTGCGTCGCCCCAGGCAGCGCTAGGTTAGTGCCAGTACCGCTAACACCCACACGCAAAGCATACACCTCCCGTAGTGCTATAGAATCTGAACAGATCAATATCTGATCTGATCAGATCTATACTAGCGTCCCCAGCAGTTTAGGGTTCAAAAAAACGCATTGTTAGCGGGATCAGCCCAGATACCTGCTAGCACCTGCGTTTTGCCCCTCTGCCCAGCCCACCCAAGTGCAGTATCGATCGATCACTGTCACTTACAAAACACTAAACACATAACTGCAGCGATCGCAGAGTCAGGCCTGATCCCTGCCATCGCTAACAGGTTTTTTGGTAGCATTTTATATTTAAATCCGGAAGGCAGTGCTTGGTTTTCGGGGTCCCGTACGTGGCTAGGCTCCCAAAAAGTCCCCCACATGTGGTATCCCCGTACTCGGGAGTATTTATTTTGGGGTGTAATTTGACTTCTGCCCATAGCATGTGTGAGCAATATATCATTTAGTGACAACTTTGTGCAAAAAAAAAAAAAGTTTGTAATATTCCCGCAACTTTTGGCAAAATATAAAATATTCCATGGACTCAACATGCCTCTGAGTAAATAGCTTGGGGTGTCTACTTTCCAAAATGGGGTCATTTGGGGGGGTTTTGTGCTATTTTGGCATTTTATGGCCTTCGAAACTGTGATAGGTAGTGAGGAGTTAAATCAAAAATTTGCACCCTTAGAAATCCTGAAGGTGGTGGTTGGTTTTCGGGGTGCCGTGCGCGACTAGACTCCCAAAAAGTCCCACACATGTGGTATCCCCGTACTCAGGAGAAGCAGCAGAATGTATTTTGGGGTGTCATTTCACATATGCCCATAGCATGTGTGAGCAATATATCATTTAGTGACAACTTTGTGCAAAAAAAAAAAGTTTGTAATATTCCCGCAACTTGTGGCAAAATATAAAATATTCCATGGACTCAACATGCCTCTCAGTAAATAGCTTGGGGTGTCTTCTTTCCAAATGGGGTCATTTTGGGGGGTTTTGTGCTATTTTGGCATTTTATGGCCTTCGAAACTGTGATGGGTAGTGAGGAGTTAAATCAAAAATTTGCACCCTTAGAAATCCTGAAGGTGGTGATTGGTTTTCGGGGTGCCGTGCGCGACTAGACTCCCAAAAAGTCCCACACATGTGGTATCCCCATACTCGGGAGAAGTAGCGGAATATATTTTTTTTTTTTTTTTTTTTTGTCATTATTCAATCCCTTAGGACAAAAAAAAAAAAAATATTCAATGGGCTCAACATACCCATCAGCAATTTCCTTGGGGTGTCTACTTTCCAAAATGGGGTCATTTGGGGGGGATTTGTACTGCCCTGCCATTTTAGCACCTCAAGAAATGAGATAGGCAGTCATAAATTAAAAGCTGTGTAAATTCCAGAAAATGTACTCTAGTTTGTAGACGCTATAACTTTTGCGCAAACCAAAAAATATACCCTTATTGACATTTTTTTTACTAAAGACATGTGGCTGAATAAATTTTGCCCTCAATGTATGACTAAAATTTAGTTTATTCGATTTTTCTTATAACAAAAAGAAGAAAATATCTTTTTTTTTCAAAATTTTCGCTCTTTTTCCATTTATATCGCAAAAAAAAAAAATCGCAGAGGCAATCAAATACCATCAAAAGAAAGCTCCATTTGTGGGAAGAAAAGGATGCAAATTTCGTTTGGGTGCAATATTGCATGACTGCGCAATTACCAGTTAAAGCAGCGCAGTGCGAAATTGCAAAAAGACCTCTGGTCCTTAAGGTGTTTATTGGTCTGGAGCTGAAGTGGTTAATACAATAAGAGTTGAGGGGGGAAGGGGGGTACAGAATTAAGAAGGTTGGGGAAGGGGGAAAGGGTAGGGAGTGCATTGCATACAAAACAACTTACATGCATCAGCAGAGTTCGCTCATCAAGTTATACAGAAAAACCCACACAAGAAGGAAATTGTCATAAACCCTCCTCTGCGGTTACATCCATACAAGGACCCTGGTCGGGGGGTCTATGTAGTCAGGGAGCCTGTGAGCCTAAAATGGTAGCCTACGCTGCATGAGACAGGTTCGCTGCTCGTGTGACCTCTTGGTCCACCTAGGTGGGGGGGGGGGGGCAGGGTGTAAATAAGAGGGATTCAACAAGAAAGGTCCTGGATTGTCCACCTGGAGGTCCGCATTAAGCCCTTTGAAACTGGGCTGTTTTTAAAAGGGCAGCTTAATGTCACAGAAAGACACTTACCTGTGTATTGGTCTAAATGCTTTACAATGGTCAGTTACTATCGGAATTAAGGCTTGTCAAGCTTGCTAGATGACATAGCTTAAGTACCAGTCTGGCTACATGCTGTCTACAATGCCAGACGTCCGCTAAGAGACTCTCCAGACTCAAGTTCTGCTGTGATAGTGCTAAAAGTATTAATTGTTTAGAAAAATCATTTGGCATCCCCTTCCCCAGACCTAAACATTACAGTCCGTTTTGGTGCTACATACTGCTACTGAGCACTTTCCGGGGATCTGCGCTCCAACACATTAACCACTCGTAACAAGAAAACCTCACCCTCAGGTTAGACTCTGTTCCTTTTATTCAAAGGGGTAAAGCAGCACTTAAGAAAAGTGGAGCGACACACAGCCTAAAAGAGGAGTCTCTTTGAGATGTACTTGGCATACTTGATGCTAGCCGTGCCGAAGACTGAAACGTGGCTGCCAAGTGCCCCATATTGTATGAGCTTATGAAATGTGACCTGGAGAATCATATGTCACCATTTTCCAAGCTTGTTCTTGCAACCCACATAGGAATTGAGACCAGAAGGCTTATATTGTCCATCTAATGGAACTGTAAAGCATGTCAAAGGTGTGCTTAAGAACTTTCTACACAGTATAATACTGAGCTGTGATTTTCCTCTGTTTTGGCAACTGTAGGGGAAAAACTCATAACCAGTCACAAAAATGTATAAAAACAACCACGCTTAGGCAAAGAAGGGCAATAGGTATGCAGTCTACCCTGCTAGGTCCCCCCAAAAGGACTAGAGTGAAAAAAATATATAAAAAAGAGTAATCCGGCACTCCCTATATAGTGAGAATCGACAGTCCTATCAATTAAATAGAGTAAAAAAATGTGTCTGCAGTAAATGCTGTTAATGTTTTGCTGGAATTATAGGGGAATGTTGACACACGCTCAAGGTTGGGAATTCAGCTAAAACTGCCCTAGTACCAGAAATATGAAATGTCAAGGGGATGCAGGGTACCTCAGGAACCAGAACTTAGCCTGGGGTGCCTTCTTTTTTCATAATGCCATAATTTACTCTCTAGCATATAGCTGGAGTGGGTGCAAGTTGTGGAGCAGCTGGTGGTTCCCCAGTCTCCCACAAAGATGGTGTTGGATTTGACCTATTCTCATATTTTGAGCAAAAATGTAGGTGTAGAAAATGACAAATGGATTGAGCTGTGTTTTTTCTTGACGAGGCAGTTCAGGAGTGTTGCAAATCTTGCGCTAAGTGTAACCATAATTTACCTCAACCACTATGTTGACGTTGGCTAGTACCCTAATTGTACTGATTGGGCCACTGCCCATAAGGGTCACCAGCACACAGTGGTAGTCCTCAACTATGCCACTTGATATCCAGCAGCAATGAATCTGGTTTGCTCATGTTTTCCCTTAATGTGATGGAAATGTTGACACACCAGGGGACACCTTTTATGTCAAAGGCAGTCAAACTGTTTTGGAGATTACTCATCTGTGCACCTCAGTGTACCACCCCCAAGCTGATAGGTTGGCAGAGCAGTTGAATGGAACCCTGGAAGTTGTGCTAAATAAAGTTATTGATAAGCATGTAAAAGACTGGGACTTGTTACGGGAAGGCCTTGTTCACACCATGGTGTAGAGACATCAGTTTTTCTGCATACGTTTTGCAAGGGCTCAAAAAGAACAATTGTTCTCTATGTTCCCTGTTCACACCACAACCTTTAGATTTTCTTTTTGCACAGGAATCTGTCTGGACTGTTTCTGTTCAAAAGAAGAAATGGCCGCACTCTTTACTCGAACAAAATTATTTTATTAAGAACATCCCAAAGTGTAGACAGCTGGTAGATGCATTTCACACACTCCAAGTGTGCTTAGTCATTGACAGAGTGCGGCCATTTCTTCTTTTGACTATATGCAGAGGAGAGCCGAGGCGGGCATGTGTCCAGATCATCAGGCTTTTAAAATCTCACCTGGAGCAGCGAGTCTTCGGACTGTTTCTGGCTTTCCCTGTCTCATGCATGGTTTCCCACTTTAAGTTCTAGTTGAGTGCCCCCCCCCCCCCCTTAAATTGAGGCAATATTATTTTAAATTGTGTTGTCTACAATCTTTTGCAATTTCGGAAAATGAAGACAAAGGGGTTGATTTACTACAAATGGAGAATGCAAAATCTGGTGCAGCTGTGCATGGTAGCCAATCGGCCTTTAACTTCAGCTTGTTCAATTAAGCTTTGACGGAAAAAAAAAACTTGAAGCTGATTGGTTTCTATGCAAAGCTGCACCAGATTCTGCACCCCCAGTTTTAGTTAATCAACCTCAATGTGTGGTATGTTTATGATGTACACCTCAAGTGTTTTGCCTTTTTGAAGAAGCATGGTGTACACACAATAATTTTTTGGTTAATAGAAATTAAGCATTTTTCATTTCTGGCTGTATTCATAGCTTGCCATTGTTTGGCTCTTTTTTTTGTGATTCGCACTTTGCAGTTATTCTTCCATAGGTTTATTTTAATAGCTCATTTTCATTTCTTTGGAAAGAAAAAACAGCTTTATAGTACGTAGAACAATATGAAGTTTAAACGGTTTCCCAGAGCAGATCTGCTGTGTCCTGAGCAAGTAGTTTTTGGTATTCTCTAGTGTCTCCGTGGTTTGGTGCTTTGCCATAATATACAAAACAAAGAATCTAATGATGAGGAAGTGTACTAGACATTATAGGAAAGTGCAGGTCCGTTATGTGACAGGGTTAGCAAATTTTTACATTTTTTTTTTTTTTTTGTCTGATAGTATTCCAGTAATGTCAAAAAATACAGGAGCTTAATTTACATCTGTCTTTTATTAGGTAGTACAGCTACCGATTTATTTGCCATAATTTGAAAGGGGGAGGGGGGGTGGAGTTCCTAGTTAGTGTTACCCCCAAAGGTACTTGTTAAAGTGAATTCAGCAGCTAGATACACTGCTTTTAATTGCTAAAGTCTATAAGAATTAACATAATTTAGTTATAGTGACATTAAAGGTTGTTTTTTTTGTTTTGTTTTTAAACATACATGTTCTACTTACCCTGCTCTGTGCAGAGGGTTTGCACAGAGAAGCCCCAATCCTCCTCTTCTTGGGTCCCCTGTTGGCTTTCCAGGCCCCACCCCCTTTCCTAGTGCCACCATAGCAAGCAGCTTCCTAGTGGGCGTCCAAGCAGGCTTGCGGCTCTGCGTGCCAATTCACATATTGAGCGAGGCCCATCCCTACCCCACTCTCCTTATTTGCTCACTGGCTGTGATTGACAGTGGCAGGAACCAATGCCTGCTGCTGCTTTCTCAGCCAATGGGGAGAAAGAGAACTGGAAGAGCTGCTGCCCTCATGCACATCTCTGGATCAAGATGGGGCTTAGATAAGTATTTGGGGGGATGGGGGGCTGCTGCACATTTTCTTTTTTTTTTTTTTTTACCTTCAATGGATAGAATGCATGAAGGTAAAATGCTAGTGGAAAATAAAACATAGAGACATGACTGGGGGAATTTGCTTTGAATATCAACCACTGTCGGCATATGTACGTCGGCAGAAAGGCACAGCTGGGCAAAGTAATGTACCCGTACGTTACTTTGAAATCCCCGCCGTGCGCGCCGCAAGCTCCGTGACCGTACCCAGAGACTCGAACGCCGCAGGGATATTCGCGATCATGTCACAGAGCTCAAGAAAGGAGAGATGCTGATGTAAACAGCATTTCCCCGTTCTGCCTAATGACAGGACACTGATCGTCTTCTCCCTGTCATCGGAAGCAGCGATCAGTGTCCAGGTCACACAAGCCCATCCCCCAGTCCGTTAGAAACACTCCCTAGGACACACTTAACCCCTCCCTGCCCCCTAGTGGTTAACTCCTTCACTACCAGTGAAATTTTTACAGTAATCCATGCAATTTTAAAGCATTGATCGCTGTATTAATGCCAATGGTCCCAAAAATGTGTCAAAATTGTCTGATGTGTCCCCCATAATGTCGCAGTCACGATAAAAATCGCTGATCGCCGCTATTACTAGTAAACAAAAAAATTAATAAAAATGCCATAAAACTATCCCCTATTTTGTAGATGCTATAAATTTTGCACAAACCAATCAAAAAGCGCTTCTTGTGATTTTTTTTTTTTTTTTAGCAAAAATATTTAAAAGAATACATATCGGCCTAACCTGAGGAAAATTTTTTTTTTATATATATATATTTTTGGAGGATATTTATTATAGAAAAAAGTAAAAAAGAATGTGTTTTTTTTTTTTTTTAATAAATAAAAAACACAGGGGTGATCAAATACCACCAAAAGAATGTTCTATATGTGGGGAAAAAAAAGGACGCCAATTTTGTTTGGGAGCCAGGTCGCACGACCATACAATTGTCAGTTAAAGCGACAGTGTCGAATCACAAAAAGTGCTCTGGTCAGGAAGGGGATAAATCCTTCTGGGGCTGAAGTGGTTAAAAATTTATTGAATTGTGTTTTTGGTTTGTGGTGCTCAGATGCAGTGAAGATCCGCTCTAAGTAGCCCAGTTTCTTAAAAAAAAGCCAAAACCCACCAGCCACATTCCCTAATCCCCTCAATGCATACAGCTGGGCCTCTTTGCCCCCACCCATACTCGCCTCTTTTGATGGCTGCAGCTCACTGTGCTGTCTACAGTGGAGCCAGGAAAAATCTAGTGCTGGGCTGGCCGTACCTGCACACTAATGTCCTGTGTACTTGAGTGAAATGTTGCTCTGGGGCGACCACTTGTAAACAAACCAGCGTCATAGCTGGTTCCTCTCTTCCCTCTCTGTACTGATCGGTACAGTGTGAGTAAAGAGAGGAGAGATTAGGTGCAGCAGCGCTGTGGCCTGGATCTGTAGTGCCCACATCACTGATAGGTGACATTTCCAGCCTCACCCATCCATCCATCCCTAATCGGCAATACTCATCCATGCTCATCCATCCCTAATCAGCGATATTCGTCCATCAACCCATGCTCAGCGATACTCGTCCATCCATCCATCCATCCTCAGCGATACTCATCCATCTATCCATACTCAGCAAACTAATCCATGCTCAGCCATCTATTCTCAGCAATATTCATCCATCTATGCTCAGCCATCCCTTTCACCCCCATCTGTACTCGGCCGTACTCAGCCATACTCATTCATGCTCAGTCATCCCATCAGTACTCAGCCATCCCCATCCACGGCTCATACATCCCCATTCATGCTCATCCATGCCACATCAGTTCTCATCCATGCCACTAGAGTGCCTCATAAAAGTGTAATGCCACGTACACACGATCAGACTATCCGGCGGACTTTGTGTGCGGGCTCCGGCTGACTTTTTCTTTCCAAAAGTCCAGCGGACTTAGAAAGAAGTCTTGACTCAAAATTGTCCGCCGGACTCAGCAGTCCGGCGGGCAATCTGCCCGTCTGTGTGCTAGTCCACCGGACTTTTCAAATGAATGGACTTGCCCACACACGGTGTAAAGTCCGTTCATATTGAACGTGACTCCAGGTAGATGGGACTAGCGAAGGAAGTAATTGTCGCCACCTCCATCGGCGAGATTGACACCTCGTGAGCCCCGTCGCCTGGTATGGATTTTAAGGGGAACCCCTATGCCGATAAAATGGTGTGGGGGTCCCCCCAAAGTCCATACCAGACCCTTTATCCGAGCACGCAGCCCGGCCGGTCAGGAAAGGGGGCGGGGACGAGCAAGCACCCCCTCTCCAGAACCGTACCAGGCCGTGTGCCCTCAACATGGCCCCCCACCCTATGTGAGTATGGGGTACATCATACCCCTACCCATTCAACTGAGGGAAAAAGTGTTAATAAAAAAAACACAACACCGGTTTTTAAAGCAGCTCCGGGAGTCTTCTTCCGACTTCGGGGGTCTTCTCGCTGGGCTGCTCCGCTAACTTCTGCTCTTTCACCGATCCTTTTCTAGCGGAGGAGCCCGGCTTTCTCGTTTGTCGTCGTTGCAGACCGGGGGTCTTCTTCCGACTTCGGGGGTCTTGTCCCACTCTTCGGTTCTTCTGCTGGGCCTCTGCTATCTTCCAGCTCTTTTACTAGCGTTGGCCCGGTCTTCTCGTTTGTCGCTGTTGCCACCGCCACTGCCTTCTTCTTATTCTCTTCTTCCGATGTTGACACAACGTCTCTCTGGCCGTAATGCCAGGGACACGTTGCGAGGCGACTTATATAGGCATAAGGGGCGGGGTCATCGGGTGATGTCACATGGTGACCCCACCCCTTATGATGTCACAGTCCCATCATCACCCGGTGATCCCGCCCCTTATGCCTATATATGTCGGACTAGGAGAATCTATTTTGGGGTGTAATTTTTGGTATGTACATGCTATCTGTTAGAAATATTGTATAAATATTGTGAAAAAAATGCGTTTTCATTTTCTTTACACGTTTTCCAAAAACTTGTAGAAAAAAATGACATGTTCAAAAGACTCATGTTTCATAGATTATACATTGAATTGTTTTCTTTCCAAAATGGGGTCATTTTTGGGGCATTTCCATTGTCCTGGTGCTCCAGGGCTTTCAAAAGTGTCAGGTGTAATCAAGAAATGATGTGTAATTTATGCTCCAAGAACGCCTGATGGCGCTCCCTGCATATTGGGCCTCTATGTGGCTAGGCTGTGTAAAAGTCTCACACATGTGGTATTGCCATACTCAGAAAGAGTAGTAGAATGTGTTTTGGGGTGGGATTTGTGGTATGCATATGCTGTGTGTGAGAAAATACCTGCTAATATAACAATTTTGTGAAAAAGAAAAAAAATCTTGATTTTGCAAAGAATTGTGGGAAAAAAATTACAACTTCAAAAAAACTCACCATGCCTCTTACTAAATACCTTGGAATATCTACTTTCCAAAAAGGGGTAATTTGGGGGGTATTTGTACTTTTCTGGCATGTTAGGGTCTCAAGAAATGAGCTAGGCTGTCAGTGCTTCAGGTGTGATACATTTTCAGAGATTGGCACCATAGCTTGCGGACTCTATAACTTTCACAAAGCCCAAATAATATACACCGATTTGGGTTATTTTTGCCAAAGATATGTAGCAGTATAAATTTTTGGCCCAAGTTTATGAAGAAAAATCACAAATGTTTTAACAGAAATTAACTGAATTTTCAGTATTTTTTCCGTTTATAGCGCAACAAATAACCCAGAGGTGATTAATAATACCACCAAAATAAAGCTCTATTTGTGTGGGGGAAAAAGGACAAAAAATGTATGTAGGTACAGTTTTGCATGACTAATTGTCATTCAAAATGAGGGGTTTAAGTGCCCAGTGGTCAAGTGGTTAATGAAGCTTGGAGAAAATGTAGTCTTTTTCCAGCAGCTCTAGATCTCCATGTAGCAGATTTCACTCAATGTACTGGAAGTAGCACCTTTTTTTTCCCATTACCGTTAGCGGCTGTAGTAGACCCACAAATCAAGGACACATTTTCCTCTGATCTTGTTAGCCTCCTGGTGACCCCAGTCTTATTTACCTAGTTTTTCATCATGAACTGTCCACAGCCTGTGCTTATGCTGTGTACAACCTCTTTCATGTGGCATTAGATCTAAGGATTATTGTTGCAACAGAGCGATCCTTTTCCCAAGAACACTTGGTATTTTAGTTTATTTCCCCACCTCATTCTGGCATTCATTTGTTTGGCCATAGCACTGGATGTCAGCGCTCCCAAATAGCTACATAAAGGAAGATCTGCAATATGTTAATGTGTCTCAAGGCTTTTTTAAGGACACCAGGCTAAAGGCATAAATTACTTAGAACTCCATAGAGCTGACAAGAGCCCAGTGTAGTCTACGCTTTGCATACATTAATTTGATCCTTTCTTTTTATATTTAGCAATTTTTCATATTTCAATTATGATTAACAGAATTTTACATGTAAGGATGTTAGATATTTCATCTGCGTGCTTCCTTATAGCTGCTTGATATAATGACCTTCCTGAACTGCTGATCAAAACCTTGTTCTCCTTTCTCCATTTGTAGGAGTTCCCGTGTAACACTGCACGTGAGGGTCATGTTTCACTGGAGTGTGATTTGCATTGTTTAGAACTGAAGAAAAAAGCTGTAGAGGTAAATCCTTGCATATTTTACAAGATACCTTTTATGTGGTTTGAGTTAGATCAGGAGCATGTGTGAGGAGCTCTTGTAGATATGCCCCCATAGGATTGAACATCTTTGCTCCCACCGCCAGCTGTAACTTGGATCATGTTATCCTTGTTCTAGGCCAGGCACATCAAACCGTTGTATTTGGGTCTCATGTGCTCCCCTTTCTCCTTTGTGCTCTAAAGCCAATTTAGTAACTGATTAGTTAAAATCTAACACTAAACATACTCTGACAAAGTCCAAGCCTAATCTATCTAACCCTGTAAAGAAAAGATATCTATATTTTCCTATTCTTTCCTATGCTGAGCTGTCAGTGGTGGCTGCTGTGTAGAGTAGGGACAGCGGACAACGGATGCCCTATAGCAGGGGTAGGCAACCTCGGTCCTCCAGCTGTGGTGAAATCACAAATCCCATCATGCCTCTGCATTTTAGGAGTCACACCTGTTATTGTCCGGCTCTTGGAATGTCTCATGGTACTTGTAGTTTCAAAACAGCTGGAGGCCGAGGTTGCCTACCCCTGCCCTATAGTAAGTTTATGGGTGACATTGTTTCTCAGGCGTTTCCTGGCCATTGTCGACTTTCTCTCTCTACACAGATGCTGCTGCTGGAGACAGGACCTGACCTTCAGACTAGGTAGAATAGCAATCTTTTCTTTACAGGGTTAGATGGATTAGGCTTAGACTGTGGCTGAGAGCAAGTTTAGCTTTTTGATTAAACTTCCACTTTAAATGGAGCTAACATAAAGATTCTCTTTATGACGAAAGTACTCACATGGGTATATTGATGGGTAGGTAATTGCTCCTCATCCCTTAGGATATATGGGACTTTAATGGTGTCATCCAAAATCAGTCACACAAATTGTTCAATAAAATGTATAATTATTACAAATATGTATACAAACATTGTTACATCATTCAAAGAGAAAGATCCATAGCATATGAGTCTCTGATGACTTGTCCTCCTTAGTTTGTCATATGCCATACATAAATACTTTTGACTATGTCTCTGTATAATTAACTGCTGTGTCCCATGCGCGTGGCACAGGAAGATGCCACAATGGGACATTCCAGTTAAATACTATTTTTTTGGCATACATAATGTAATCTTTTTATATCCTGTATATTTGCTGTATATTTGGTTTTGAAATTTGCTGTTTATATTTTTGCAGTTGAAAATAATTTCTTGCACTTTATGAAAGTTAAAAAAAAAAGTTAAAGTAATCACATACATAATATTGCTTACCAAATAATATTACAGCTAGGTTCATTATGTTTGGGCCAATGCTTCCCAGACCATTGGTACATTTTGTGCCACTTTCAGTCAAACACCACCAATGCATACCATCAATGTATGTGGTAGCTCAAAGGGATAGTTGTTGATTGGCCCTGTACCGATCACATGCAACCTCCCAAAAAAACTCTCTAGCAATACACACCAAACTGAGCATGTGCAGAGTGCCTCCAAGGCTATGTACTATCAGGAGATGGATTGGGGACAGTAAAGGAAGGGGAGGATCAGCGAAGACAGAATCAAACATTCTTTTTACACAAAGTGGGGGATTAACACCTTAGTTTCCACAGTGCGTATAACAAGCATGCTTTACTGCATATACAGACTTATCTGGGTTTAGTAATACTCTAAGAAAAAGAGAAAATTACCATGCACACTGAATACTCTTTCATTGACAGACTTGCAAAGAAGTTTGAGTTTAATCCCGGTCCCTTAAGAGTCATTTAAGGATGGCTAAATGTGTCTGCGATTTATTATCATTACCAAAACATATTGACGCAGATTGGTTTCCATTCCTCTTTCCTCGACAAAGAGCAGCTAGACTTAGTCACAGATTAAATTAAAACAGAAAAAAATGGTCACCACACAGGCTTTCCTTTTTTTCTGAGTGATAATCAAGATAGATTAATCATTAAGTAAATGTGATAAAGTATCACGCAGATCGACATGTTTTTCTCACTTGAGGACCTGAGGATGCATACAGCTTGGATCTGCGTATTCTCACTGGTGGAAATAAAAAGAGAACGTCCAATACCCTCCTGGGATAGGCAAGCAATGTGCTAAGGTTAATGTTGGAAGATTGGGGTATTGGCATATTGGGAGTATTGTCAAAGTGTGATAATAGTGGGAGGGGCTTAAAAGAGCATAGCTAAATAAAATCCCATTATACTCAAGACATATTCCATAGTCCCTTTACTCACAAAATATGCTTTAATGGCAGAGTCACAAGCAAGAATGTAACAGAGGAGTATAAATCCCAGCACACTAATTTTAATAAAATAAAATTGTTCCATACATGCACTATATTAACAAAAGTAGGGTTGTACCGATACTAATATTGGTCCAGATACCGAGTATTTGCAGGAGTGCTTGTACTCATGCAAATAGTCCTGATTCCTAGTCCGATACCTGGATAATCGGTGCGGTGGGAGGGGGTGAAGTTATGATCGCTGATCTCCCTGTGTGACTTTCAATAAAGCAGCTGAAAGCCACGTAGGGGAGAGGCGGAGAAGCACAACAGGAGATTGGTGATTATAACTTCCCCTATGCCACACCAATTGTTCCTGAGTGTCCCCTGTATCCTTCACCGTCTCTCCCTCTGTGTTCCTCCGTGCGCTCCTCTGGTCCTCTCCCCTGTCCTCCTTTGCTCCCCCTCCGGGCTCTCCTGCGGTCCGCACCCCCTCCGTGCACTCGTCCAGTCTCCCTCCTGTCTCTCCAGAACACAGTGAGTGGAATTTATCAGCTTCTGTCTTCAATTCAATCAAGTTTTAAAAATGAAAGCTAGAAGCCGATTGGTTGCCATGCACAGCTGCTCCAAATTCTGTCTTCTGTTTTTATGATTTAGTGCCTATAATGCAGGGGTCAGGAGTACGTAACATGCAGGCCACTTTACAGAGTACAATCAAAATTACCCCTCTTCCAGTAGAAATCACCCCCCCCCCCCCAAGTACAGATCTTCCCTTATGTCCTTATCCCCCTCCTAGCCTACTTCTTTCAGGACAGACCCTTCCAATACAAAGCCCTTAAAAAAGAGCACAGATGCCTCCCCCAAACACAGACCCCTAAGTACTGACTTCCCTCCCAGCAGAGGTTTATTTTCCCAACATAGACCCCTCAGTAGAATGGACCCCCCAGCACAAGCACCTCAGCACAGACTGACCCTCCCCCAGCATGAAGTTAACAATGCCCCCCTTGTACAGACCCCCACGCGCACACACACACGCTCCATTCCCTCCCCTCAGTAGTAGAGACCCCCCACCTCTTCTCCCCAATACAGACAACGCCTTCCCTTCCACAGTACAGATCTCTCAGTAAAGACACACCTCATCTCCACCCCCGAATAGCAGAACCCCACCCCCCACCCCTTCCTAGCACAAACTACAGACAACCCCCCTGCCCCTGCATTACAGAACTTCTCAGTACAGGAACCTTATATTCCCCCTCCCTCTGCAGAATCTGTAGTACAGGTTAACTCCCCACCTTCACCCCCTTTTCCCAACTCGCTGGATGACCAGCTGCAGCTGATTATTGTAAAGCACACAGTTATAACGTAGCCCAACAGGTCCTTTGTTTCAGTGTTTCTCCCGGCTGTCCCCTCACTTCCTCCTGTGGCCACTACTGTGTGCAGTGTACATATGTGCTGTGCTAAGCAGGCTCTTCATATACACAAGCAAAATCCTGGCTCTTATTAGCAGTCTGATTCTGGGGTTGGCAGTCCGTTACCAACTCACAGGCCAACACCCAAAGCAAGCTGCACCGACCTTGGTACACCGCTGGTTATGTTCTTCTTTTTTAAATAGTTATATATTTTTTGCAGATGAAAGAAAAGGAAGAGAAAGCAGCAAATGAGGAAGAGAAACGAAAGCAGCAGGTAATACTACTACTAACGACATTATATTATTATTTGTGTTCTACACCGAAAAGAACATTTGCAGGTGCCATTTCCAGGCTTCTATCTCCTTTTTATTATGCACTTACCGTATATACTCGAGTATAAGCCGAGATTTTCAGCCTCTTTTTTGAGGCTGAAAGTGCCCCCCTCGGCTTATACTCGAGTCATCGCTGTCTGCCCGCTCGATCAGCGTGTCGAGCAGACAGACAGCGGCCATTCTATAATTCAAAAGCCGCGCCTCCGGCTCCGCCTTCGCCTGTGATAGGCGGAACACTGAATTTCCCAGCAGCCTGTGTTCCGCCTATCACGGACATCGTATCATCCTCGTACTACGGACGAGGATGATACGATGTCCGTGATAGGCGGAACACAGGCTGCTGGGAAATTCAGTGTTCCGCCTATCACAGGCGAAGGCGGAGGCGCGGCTTTTGAATTTTACAATGGCCGCCGAGGCGCCGACGAAGAGGGCACGGGACGGAGGCAAGGCACGGCACGGGACGGGACGGAGGCAAGGCAAGGCAAGGCACGGCACGGGACGGAGGCAAGGAGGCAAGGCACGGGACGGAGGCTCGGGACAAAGGCTCGGGACACAGGTAGGCTGGACACACACACACACACACACACACACACACACACACACACACACACACGGATGGAGACACACACACACACAGGGATGGATGGATACACACACAGGGATGGATGGATGGATGGAGACACACACACACAGGGATGGATGGATGGAGACACACACACACAGGGATGGATGGATGGATGGATGGAGACACACACACACAGGGATGGATGGATGGATGGACACACACACACACACAGGGATGGATGGACGGACACACAGGGATGGACGGACACACAGGGATGGACGGACACACAGGGATGGACGGACACACAGGGATGGACGGACACACACACAGGGATGGACAGGCATGTCTCACCCTCGGCTTATACACGAGTCAATAAGTTTGCCAGTTTTTTTGGGGGTAAATTGGGGGCCTCGGCTTATATTCGGGTCGGCCTATACTCGAGTATATACGGTATTAGGTAAGACCTGATGTATCCCAATGAGCTGGTACGTTCCCAGCAAGGCGACTTACATAGGACTGCCTGCTGATTTCACAGGTGCCGATAGATATCCCGATTGTCAGCCATTTCTTTAAAAAATTATGGTGGTGTGGTAATCATTTTATGTCTATGGGTGTATCAGTGCCAAAGTTCACATAGACTTGTCTTTGATGTTCTCAAACAATTTGACATAACTGGCTCATTGCAGTCAGCTAAGTGTTATTCCAGCAGCCATTGTTATACGTACATATAGGGGTCCATTTACAGGCAAAATGTAATTTAAAAAAAATGAAGCAACACCTGTATCGTACAGTTTGGAAAAGTGTGAAGAAACAAAACTATAGGTACTGCCTATAGTAACTAGGCTTGTGTTCAAACCTGTACTAGAAAACACACAAAAAAAGCAAACATTTGGTTGTTATGGGTAACCACGTAAAGTGAAACCTCAGCCAAACAACTTGGTACACAGTTGAAATATCTTTGTGTCCTTTGGCCTGCCAAAATATTGTACATAGACCTCTATGTGCTATGGCAGAATTGCAGCTTCCTGTGTCACTTGCCTGGCCATGAAAGAACAGCATAGTGCAGAGGTTCTCCCTGGGCTATCCTCCTGCAAGCTACCTAAAGACCTTTTGCTGTTCTTCCTGCCTTGAGGACAGATCAGGAAATGAGGAGGTCTCTCCAAAGAAGAGGAAACCTCTTAGATGTCGTTGGAAGATTTCCCCTCTACTCCTATTTCAGTAACCATGCAAAAGCTTGGTTTTTCCCCTCCTTTTCAGTACTGGTGACATTGGTTGTTAGGGCAAATAGAAGGGGTCCAGCACAGACAAAGACATGGAAAGCAAAAACAATTATGGGGATTCTAACCCTTCCAAAATGTATCCCCCAAAAAAAAATATTGCATGTTTTTTTTTTCAGGCAATACTTACAGATCAATTGTGCGTACATACCTGAAAGACTTTCTCCCCTGTGTGTGTGTGTGTGTGTGTTTTTTTTTTTTTTAAAACACATTGGGGTTTATTTACTAAAACCGGAGAGTGCAAAATATGGTGCAGCTGTGCACGGTAGTAGAAAGAAATTTAGTAATTGTGTCGATAAAGAAGAGTGATAAATTATCAAAAAAGCACCTGGCAATCATACAACAGAACACTTTGTAAAAACATGAAAAAATTTAAAAATTGCCACGCTATTAAATTGTGAGAAATATGTAAATCAATATGAAATTAATAAATAATGGTGATCGGTCCATAAAGTGTCCAAAACAAATGAAGAAATCCTTGAAGTCGTATCTCAGAGGATAATAGATAACAAAACACCCAAAGTGCACCTTCCACTGTGATGATAAAAGATGTGCCCTTACCGGATAAGTAGACTCCGTTATTGGAGCCTAGTAAGACATAGATTCACACATCATGGAGCATCTATCCACTGGACGTAAACGAGAATGGTGTTGAAGCCAACCTTGCTGGTTTCTCCCCCCCCCCCCCCCCCCATGGATGTGATTTAAAAGAAGAGAAAATCGCCACATAGTGCAAAACAGTGATGGTATATTGAAGATTTCTACAAGTCCAACAAAACATGGATCTAATGGCCATACGCTTATAATCTTCAGCTTGGCAAATATGTGGTTCTGCCAGGGTCTCTCCCCGGTCTACATATGTTTAGGTATTGTGCCAGCTGTGCGTTGAAGTCAATTGGTTTCTAACCTCAACTTTTTCAGTTAAGCTTTTTTCAAAATCACCTGGAAGCAGATTGGTTTCTATGCAGAGCCACACCAGATTTTGCACTCTCTGGTTTTAGTAAATGAATACCACCATCTTGCAGAAACATTTTATTTCTCCTCTGAGCTGATGAAGGGAAGTGATATAATTTTTCCCTTACAAAAAGTAATCTAAACCAACTGCAACTGGGTGTGTATTAAGGTGGTTTAGCCACCACATCTTTTACTCTTTTCTATGCAAACTTATCTAAAACCAGTGGATAGCTATCCAGCCAGAGCTTCAGATATACGTTGATTTTAATATACTTTAGTCTCTTTGCAGTCAAACCTCTCTGCTATTAATAATCTATATTTGCAGCTGCTTTCCACCGCCAGCAGCTCCGCCTCAGATCATCTCAAGCATTAGATTCTTTTAAGGGGTCCGTAACCTAAATCCCTCACATGCACAGTTTACAGTAGTTTTTACCCCTATGGGAATCTAATGGCACTGCTGATCTGACAAAAGGAGGAGTTTAGGTGGTAATGCATGCAATGGTGAGCGGCTGTAAATTCAGGTAAAACTTTGCTTGCTCGCCAGCTGCTCAACTCCTGCTGTGTGGCCTGCTTCTTAACAGGCCACTGACTGCTACTGGGCTGGGTGGACCAGTAAAGCTCATACCAGCTGTAATAGAGATCGCTTAGGGTTGCATGCATGCATGTTTTTTCTCAAATACGTTGCAGTGATTGCATTTAAAAAGGGCAAGTTTAGTTCTGCTTTAAGACAACATATTTCATAGACAGTGTAAAATGAATGTAACACAAACCATATTTCAGGCGAATGGAGGTTTTGTTGTTTTCAGGTTGTCAGCGTTGGGGGTAGCAAGCCAGCACGCTGTGTACAATATACCCATCATCCTAGGCTACACTTTGTTCTCCACAAGCCTGCTAAGAGTTTTGAAAGATTTCTGGTATAGCTGGATTTCATTTGTGGCCTGGGGAAGTGCTGTCACACGCCTATTATCTCCCAGCATGGAGTACAGCACAATAAGTAATTCACAAGGAATGTGATAAAGTCAACACGTTTAAAACTGTTTTGTATTGAATTGTTTTAATGTTTATTGAACTGAACCGCTCAGCCTCAGTGGGGTGTTGGTTATTTGCTACATCGCTCTCATAATGTGTTGATGCTGCTGCCTCGTGATCCTGTAAAAAGCCCCCCTGGGCAGGCCCCTCCACCACCCCCCTGGACAGGCCCCTCTACCACCCCCCTGGACAGGCCCCTCCAACACCACGGAAGTTGCTAGAGCTGATACAATGTCCTTTTTTTGGTGATTGCTACCTACTTTTTAGTCTTGCATATTCACACATTGCATTCTTGTTACATTGTGTCTCATTCACTGACCTGAAACAAGTGACCACATATGAAGTTAGAACTCCTGATTTGTGTTCTGCCTATTTCCTTTAAGTATTTAATCCTATGGATCGCCATGATGGCTTGGCAGCAAGCATTCTCGGAGAGGCCATCAATGTGATGGTTCTTGTGTTTATCTCAGGACAGTATTACAGTGCTGTATTTCACAGTATTTAGTAGAGGACATTTAGGTGGCGTTTGTGCCCTTTATTTCAGTTTGACTAGTTATCCTGTCTCAATAATATGCAACTACCTTTTACCATCAAATATACAGTAATTCTAAGCAGTGAAAAATGATTTTGGTTGCAGACTTTAAATGTTACCTCTGATTGTACAGCTGGTAAGTTTTTTATTTATTTTTTGCAAAAGGTGATATTTCTTTTACAAAGGTTTTTATTAGTATTAATTAACAAGTTTACATTCCAATACAATAGGCTTTCATACAAATAACAGTTCAGGTGTTTCACAGTATAGTAGTTATTAAAGCAGGCTGTTGCCAGGCGATTCCAACATTATCTGTGTCCGGGTAAACCCGGGCTTTCACATGACTGCAACAGAAGCATGTCGTGCAATACAGTAACAGCCCATAGTAATCATCTACTGTTAATTGGTAAGACAAAAGAAAGAAGGAGAGAAGAAGATGTATAATGAGTCAAGAGAAGATTAAAAGAGGTTGTTGAATGAGAAGCAGGGGAGGAGTAGTGAGGGTCAATTGAGAGAAGGAAGGGGGGTCGAGGAAGAGAGAGGGGAGGGAGGGAAGAGAATGGGTCACAGGGTGTGCACCTTCGGTCCCTACATTTATAATATAGCGACATCGAATCTAGGAGAATAATGATATGCAATCCAGGGCTGCCAGACACGTAGGAACTTGGCATGAGTGTCAGAAAGAACAGAAGACAATTTTTCATTGACCATAACATCATTCAGTCGGTTCTTGACTGCCTCGAAACTCAGGGCTGGGGTTCTCCATACTCTGGCTATTGTCAACTTAGTTGCAGTAAAGAGATGTTGCGCCAATTGGCGCTCTGGGCGTAACAGCGCAGTGATTGGTTTGTCAAGGAGTGCCTCAAACGGATCCTTTTTAAGATTTACGCGAAGTAGGCTACGGAGCAAAACGTATACCCTGACCCATAGTCTGCACACCCGCGGGCACGTCCACCAAATATGGGCCATAGTGCCTTCTTGGGCACATTCCAAAGAGGGGAACAGGTTGGGACAAAGCGAGCCAGGCGCGTCGGGGTATAATACCACCGGTATAACACCTTATATGCATTTTCCAGAATCACTACGTTGCGCGAGCAGTTGGATATGTCTAGGGTCATTGCCTGCCAATCCTCCGGGTCCAGCTTCTTCCCTAACTCTCTCTCCCACTGCAAATGGTAAGACCGCACTGGAGGTCTCCTCTTAGAAACCAAAGCTGAGTATATCATAGATATCAGACCAGGGGAGTGGGGCCTGGATCTGCAGATGCTCTCAAACGGTGTCAACCTGTATGGGGCGTCCTGAGATTTAATGAGGCTCTGGAGGAAATGACGGATCTGTAGATACCTGAAATATTCTCGTAGAGGTATATCATGTGACGAGCGTAAAACATCATATGTTAAGATTTTAGTGGGAGTAAGCAAGGAGTGTATGTCGCAGAAGCCATTCATGGTCCACCACTTGAATTGCGCTGAGTCATTAAGGCCTGGAGGGAAAAGTGGGCAACGTAAAAGTCACAACAGCGGGAGATGGGGAGAAGCCAGCCCCGCCGAGTACTTCACCGAGTCCCAAACTCGTAGCGTATGAATCATACAAGGCCCTGTAATCTTAGGGCGATGTATAGGTGGGAGCCATGGTAATGAAGAGATTGGGACGGGGTCAGTCTCAAGCAGATCAATAGTCGCCCATAGCGGGAGTTGATACGTCTCGTGGAGGTGAGCGAGCGGAGCAATGGTAGCAGCCACGTAGTAGTCTCTTATATTCGGGACCGAGAGGCCCCCATTATTTTTGTTGGCGAACAGGATTTGTTTAGCAAAAGGTGATATTTATTTTAATAGAACTGAAATGACTAGAATCTTGACAGTAAGTGTGATGTATAGAGACACCACCATTATGACAGCCCAGTATGTGATAAAGGTGGAAAACAGCCTCAACCCATCCCATGCCACGCCCTAACAAATTTCATCATGCCCCAAGGTGGGGGGAAAAAAAACGCATCCGGAGCATGGCTTGGGAGGAACAGAGAGGCTGAGGCAGTTTTCCTCCTTGATCACATACTGGGCTGTCGGAAGTGTGGCATCTTTACATCACTCATGCTGTCAAGATTCTTGAATGAGCATCTTGGATGCCGGCACGCACATTGTGTGGATCACCGGCGTGGTACACATCGGTGCTTTGACCAGGTTCAGACCAGGGAAAGCTCAGTTTGGAACATGGAGGCTGAGATTATTTTCTATTTAAGATATGCACCCAGGATGATGATGGCCATCAAGCGCTAAATATATGCTGATGAATAGTTAGTGCGGTATCTAATCTGTATGTGTCTGAATCATGTTATTGAGTATTATGGTTTGCATCTGCCTAAGAACTATTTTGTGCATGAATAGTAACACACTGTGCCTTTGGCCACTGAGTACAGAGGTGATCTGACAATCTCATTTCCAATAGCATAGTGTTTCCCAAACTGCCATTTCTAGGGTAACACTGCCGTGGCTATGATCATGTGAGAGCATCATCTGTGATTCTGCAACCTTTCATATTTCAGTTACAGGAAGGGCAGAGGAGTTTATTTCTGTATGTGTCCTTTTGAGGAGATTCCCTTCACTTCTATGAGCTCTCTTATGCCCCGTACACATGATCGGAAATTCCGCCAGCATAAGTCCGATGTGAGCTTTTGATCGAAATTTCCGACCCTGTGTATGCTCCATCAGACTTTTGCTGGCGGAATTCCTGCCAGCAAAAGATTGAGAGCAGGATCTCAATTTTTCAGTCGGAAAAAGTTCTGATCGGAAATTTCCGATCGTCTGTACCAATTCTGATGCGCAAAATTCCTGCGCATGCTTGGAAACAATTCACCGCATGTTCTAAAGAATTGAACTTGATTCTCTCGGCTCGTCGTAGTGTTGTATGTCGCTGCGTTCTTGATGGTCGAAAGTTCAGAGAACTTTTGCGTGACCGTGTGTATGCAAGCCAAGCTTGAGCGAAAAATCTTGGATGGTTTTTCGGACGGAAATTCCGCTCGTGTGTACGGGGCATAAAGATGTAAAGGAAATCTCCCCAGGCAGGTACACAGCAGTAAAAAAAAAAGAGGTTCTAACCCTTCTCCCTTCAATCCAAACAATATGTTAACTGTACAATTTGCATTGCAATTTACCTTTTGTGAATGTTCCCTTTCATAGGCTGAATTAGAAGCATTTGAAAACCGCTTGAAAGGAAAACGGAAAAAGAACAGGAAGAAGGATGAAATGGAGATGCAGCCATCCAACTGGCAGAAATATAAGAACTATATCTTAATGCCTGTCTGTGGCGTTGTTCTTGCTGTATTTACACTGTATCTGACTCAAGTTAATATATGACATTTTACATTTACTACAAAGTGAGAATGTCATCTTCCAATTTCTTTACTCACTACATTGAATACTGTATTGAACAAGTATTGTGCAAAATGAAAAATACATTGAGATATTGTCTTTTTTACATATTTCAATATTGAGTCATAATATACACATATTCTTACTACTTTAAGAGTTTCATGGGCTTCTTGGCTCAGATGAAAACGTGCCTTGCTTAAGGCTAAATAATACATAAAAGCAATGTTCTTTCTTGAAACAGGTGCATGTGTCCATGTTGCACCGTTCTTAATGTTTTGTCAGACACCGACCAATCATAACGTAAATGTGAATTGTATATTGGACAGCTTTTGCATGTTTAAAGAAGATGGTTCAATGGAAGAAAAATAATTTGTATCTGAATGAAGAAAAGAATATATTGTTCTGAGATAAAATGGCTATAAGGGGATGTATATGTAGATCATTGAATTTGAGCCCCCACTACCCTCATATTCAGCATCCTCAGTTTGAAAATAAGTAAAACACATTAGTTTTGTTGCTAAAAAGCATACTATTACAAATATATATATTTTAAACCCTGCTTGAGCTCCAGAAAGCTCACATTAGTGGCAAAAATATCTGCATAGACACATATATGCAGCCCCATGCTTATAGAGATACCTGGCTTAAAGCAAACCTGTCCCTGCAAGGTGAAAAGAAGCCATTCAGATGAAGACTAAGCCTTCTGGACCTGATCTGTATCATGCAACTTCTAAATCCGCTGCTGCTGAGCTTCCCTATAACCACATGCACATGCAACATTCAATGTCCTGTATTTAAACATATCTCTAGCACATCCCACAGGGACAGAAGATCATCACTCAGTAGGCTGCTGCATATTACATAGGATTACATGTAGGATGTGGTGGGGATGTTCCTCATTGTTGACTTTTGAAAATCCAGAATTTTTGTAAAGAAGGCACACCTTTTCTGGGTGCTCTTGTCAAATAATTTGTCACGATGGGCATTGTTGAAAGGGTAACGTAACACAAAACAAAAATGTAATATATATTGTGTCCTACTAGTCCCTAGATGTAGTGGCTAAATTCATTTTCTAAGGACATTTTCAACATGAACATAAAATCCATGTTGGTTCTGTCAGAAATAGTGTACTTTGTGACCTTAACCAAGCTTTTTTTGTTCTGTAACTACTAATCCTATCAGCCCTGAAAAATACATATTTGAAGTCCTATCATAGATACAGTGGTGGAGTGACTGTAATCACCCAAGGACAAGAAGTGTGTAGTTTGTGGTATCACCAGTTGAAAACAAAAGGGTAAAAATTGAAAAAAAAAAGGAAACAAAGCTCCCTATCTCAGGACTGCTGAGCTGCAATAGAATACATTTTTGTCTTTGGATTTAGATTTCTTTAAAGTGTCAAAAACAGTTTTGTTAATTTTTTTTAGGCATTTCGATCACATGTGGGTTTAGTCAAAGCATATGTAAACCCCTACCTTTTTAAACAACCCATTCAGTTTAAAATGGGTAAAATACGTGTTTGTATATGTATAAAATATATACTTTTTTCTTTTCTTTTCTTTCTTTCTTCTATCAGCTGCATAAGGGACTTTGAGAGATGAGGATGGAGAAACAGCAGTACACTGACCATCCCAGTAAATGGGGGGGGGGGGGGGGGTGTCGCACAAGTCTGATCATTGGAGGACAGGTAGGCTGTTTTCTCAAAACAGTCAGAAAACTGACACTTTGGCATGGATGCGCTCCCCTGCCTAGCAGGGTCAGTTTAAAGTATTTGCTATTAAAGCAGTGGGACTGGCAGGATAACCAAGTATTTCACACAAAGGAAGCAATATAAAGAGAACAAAATATGTTTAACATGGTATAACGGATACATATCAGGAATATGAAATGTTGGGGTAACATACTGTTTAGTGTTTGCCCTGTTTATTGGTACAGTATATTGGTTACTGTACAACGAATGTCTTAATTCAATAAAGTCGCTGTTTACTCTATACTAGGGGCATTTAAAAATAGTGATAGACCTTTGGTATTATGTCAGATAGTTGTTTGTAGCCATAATTCTAATGGGAGGCATTACTATCAGTTTTTGTGGTAATAATTGTGCTGATTATCTGTTAAATCATTGTTGTCTGTGTAGCTGCCTATAAAATGACTAGCTTTGGTCTTTCTTTATTTTGTTAATGGAAAATACTAATACTTGTGTCTAGAGGTCGACCGATATATCGGCCGATATTTACCGTTTTTTAATTAATTGGCATCGGCCGATTGTGCTGATAAAAAGCCGATTTAGAACTACAGCGGGACTTTGAAATGACTTCTGTAATAGAAGTCAGTGTAAGTTGCCTGAGTCCTCATAGAAAGGTCTTTCCTCCTCTCTGGGCAGGCTGCCAAGAAAAGAACAAAAAGATACAATGTTTACACTTGAATGAAAGAAGTCATCTCAGTATTTAGAAGTTCTCAGTTTAACCATTTAAAGACTAAATCTTTTCTGACACTTGTTGCTTACAAGTAAAAATCCTGTATTTTCTGCCAGAAAATCACTTAGACCCCCCAAAAATTATATATATTTTTTTAGCAGAGATCCTAGGGAATAAAATAGCGGTTGTTGCAATATTTTATGTCACACGGCATTTGCACAGAGGTCTTTCAAATGCATTTTTTGGGGGAAAAAATACACCATTTAAAAAATAAAAATTAAATAAAAACAGTAAAGTTAGCCCATTTATTTTTTTTCGTCCAAAAGTTTTGACTACCTGTTTTTATTTAATATATAGTTTTTTTTTTTTTTTTTTTTTTTTTTTAATCTAAATCATACATACAAGTAAACTAATTGGAGGTTTGTTTTGTTTAATAAATGTTTAAATGTAAGAAATTTTCTGTATCACTTATGAAGGCCGCTTTCACACTGGAGCGGGCAGGCGTTGATGGTAAAACGCAAGTTTTAGCGGCTCTTTACCATCATTTTAGCGGTGCTATTTGGCTGCTAGTGGGGCACATATAACCCAGCTAGCGGCCAAGGAAGAGGTTAAATGCGCTCATGAAGCACTGCTGCCAAATCGCTTTGCATGCGCTTCGGCAGTGGTGCCCATTCATATCAATGGGCAGGAGTGGTGGAGGAGCGGTATACACCACTCCAAACGTGCTGCTTGCAGGACTTTTTTTTTAAGATCCTGCCAGCGCATCGCCTCAGTGTGAAAGCACTCTGTCTTTCACACAGACTGCAGGGGAGCCATTTTGCAGGCACTTTACAGGCGCTATTTTTAGCCCAAAAGCGCCTGAAAAACGCCCCAGTGGGAAAGGTGTGTTAGATCAAGGGGGATTGGAAAAAAATAAATAAATAAAATAAAATCGGCCTAACATATCGGCCCAAAAAAATCCGCATCATATATCGGCTATCGGCCGCCATGATTTCTAAATATCGGCATCGGCCAGAGAAAAAAACCATATCGGTCGACCTCTACTTGTGTCACACTAGTTATCCATAGTTGTCTCCCACTGTCCTGCAGTCAGATACGTATTGTATCCAGCCACAGCAGTGGTTTAGATCAGAGGTCTCCAAACTGGGGCCAGATGCAGCCCTTGGAGCACTATTCCCCCCACTGACACCAACAATGGGGTACTATTTCTTCCACTAATAACGATGATGGGGTACTATTACACCCACTAATACCAATTATAGGGCACAACTCCTTTTCCTCCTGACCACAAACCCTGAGGCCAAGTTCATTCTCACTGGTGCTGGGCCTGGCACATTTTCTACCCTCATTGGCCACAATCCAAGCCCCCCTAAAGTCTGAAGGACAGTAAAGTGGTCCTTTTTAAAAGTTTGGAGATCCCTGGCTTATAGGTACAATCCAGTCCAGTCAATGCTACTTTTAAACAGACTTGTGACCTACCTACCAGAGTGGGCCTACTTTGCACCCCAGTATTCTGCTGCTGATTATGCCAGCCATCTGTCCTTATAAACAGAAGCTAGTGTGATGATCAGATCAAAGTGGCTTCTATTCAAATAGGAATATTAGGAAAGTAGGATGTGAGCTATTTTGATTTCCCCTTTCTTCCAATTTTTTCTCAGTGGCTTTTGACCCTGGAGGGGGAATGTCCTTTCTAGCATAATAATCAGCGATCTCCATGTGAACATTATTGTTTATATTGCCTCCCAAACAAACATGAAATGTACAAGTACCCTAAGAAACACATTTGTATACACATGTTCTTTATCTTAATAAACATTTTAGTACATTTTGTTTGCTAGTTTAATAATACATTTAATTGTTTTTTAATATGGGGGTGGGTGACTGGAAAGAAAAAATGAAACGTATGCCTGATGTAGTCACGTTTTCTGTTTAGACCATTGCGTACTGAATGCTGGAATTTTGAATTTATTCAACAGCTGCCTGTAACGACATAAATCTGTTATGATAAAATAAACTATTCAATATACATGCTAGCCTTTGCTTTTTTTTTAAATTATTACTAGGATTAAGTTAATTGCATCGTCACCAACCTCCTAACCAGCATCCTTCGACTGAAAAATCGAAGTAGCTGGATGGAAAAGCTTCAGTCGAGCAATAGCTGCATCATATCGGATCCAACCACTCTTCAATATTCTGATGGCCACTGATACCAGCTGTCAGAATACAAGAGGTACTGAGGGAGATTCATCTATGGATGAAGGAATGGATGGAAGGCGTGAATGGAGGAATCTGTCAGATTTTTTTCATTCAGCCCACAGACATCACTAGGCAAAAGGCATCACTAGTCACCCAATATATTTGTTGGTCTCGGCTATATGTTTATATTCCTTTTAATAAATGTGTAACTCCAGTTTTGTTAAAGTAAAAACCATCCTCTGTAGGTGATCTGTATTGATTGCTATGTCTTTGTGAACATCATTGCAGATGTATCTTTCTCTGTTCTAAAGAAGGGGCAGATTTTAGAATCGGAGGGTCATTCTTTATTATCACCACTTGGACAAATCTCAGCATTCTAATGGGGAAAGCTGCAGTGTCTGAATCCTTTTAGAAGAGGACAGGCCTTTAAGAAGTTTCACACTAAAACCCCCATAGCAGGGTATGCCTAAAATGTATGTGTATCATAGTGCAGACTGAGAAAAGCAGTGAAGCTATCTTTAATTTTGTGTTTGGGCGGTTTTAGAAAATTAATAATTGCATTTGAATACCGTATTTTTCGTTCCATAAGATGCACTCAACCCCCCCCTGTGGCAGAAGAGAGGAGGACAGACATCCCAAGTCTCTTGCGAGCCAGACGATCTCCCGGCTGGGCCTGTCACTCAGCCACAGACAGAAGACAGAGCAGCCCGAGCGGCCGAATGGAGTATGGCCGAGGCGGCCGCTCGGGTTTGCTCGGTCTTCTGTCTGAGTGACAGGCGAATGTGATGACAGCTCGCCAGGGAATGCCGGTCTGTGCAAAGTGGAGGATTGTAACAAAGTCCCACCTCCTAGATAGATGGAACACTGATCCAATGATACATTGAATCAGTGACTGGTATCATAGGCGGGACTTTTTTTACAGAGGGTGCTGGGATATTCAAATCCATGACAGAGCTCTGTGTGGTAAGGCTGCATTTGATGGGCACAGGTCAGGCTGCATTTGATGGGCACAGGTCAGGCTGCATTTGATGGGCACAGGTCAGGCTGAATTTCATGGGCACTGGTTAGGCTACATTTCACAGGACTGGTAAATATTTTAGTACACCATTTGGTTCAGAATATTTTTTTACTTGTTTTCCCCCTCTAAAACCGTCTTATGTAGTGAAAAATACAGTAATTATACAAATAGCTTTTGTAGCATTATATATGTTCTAATAATTTTTTAAACGAGTTTCTTTCCTTTTAGCATTACAAGACACAGGTGTACAAAGTGAAGAACGAACATTTTGTAACGCCTCAAATACTTGTGCAAACATCTCCCTACTAGACCTGGCATTCTGTACATACTGTATGTCCCCTTACACATTGCTCCCAGTATGCACAGGAAGCGGTATTCGGTTTTATCCATGGAGTCCTGCAACTAGTCTACAGCCCTCCTGCAGCTGCTTTCTAGCTTCCAATCTTGGTAAGACTGGTATCTGAATGCATTTCATTAGTCAAAGCATCTGGGGCCCAGAAAAATAGGTAATCCCTGTGAAAGCTATTTATTTTATTTATGCACTTGATGATTTTCTTCATTATATTGATATAAATTCTTGGAGTTCTTTGTGCAAGCTGGCCCCTTTATCACTGGCACCAAATCTCTAACATCTGAAATGCATTAATCCAAGGAAATCTAAGTACATCTTGACTCTGGAGGGCTTATGTCAAAGTGTCTGTACTGTTGATCTGTCCTAAAGGTGTATTGTCCATTATCTTATATTAAAGAACAACTCTGTGCAAAATTTTTCTTTTCCGATGCAGTGGGGTTTTGCCCTCAGTGCATGTTAACTCCTCGTTTTTGTTTAGGGGATTTCAGAGCAGAGATCTACTTGCCTAATCAACCAATCCTCTGAGCGCAAGACCGGTCCTTGTTGCTCCTGCCCCCCCCCCCCCCCCACATGCTAGCGGTCTTGTGATGGGGACTGTTGCTGACGTGAGGGTGGCAAGAACAATCCTGCATGGGGAAAAAAATATATATGGAGTTCTACTGTTACTTAAAGCGGAGTTCCACCCAAAAATTGAACTTCCGCTTTTTGGATTTCTTTCCCCCTCCGGTGTTGCATTTGCCACCTTTCAGGGGGAGGGGTGAGCAGATACCTGCATAATCCAGGTATTTGCTCCCACTTTCGGGCATAGATCACCGCAGTATCCTCCATGTCCAGCCATTCCTCTGTCCCCTGTTGTCTTCTGGGAGAGACACATGTCCCAGAAGACAGCAGGGACCAGTGAGATTGTGCGACTCACGAATGCGCAGTAGGGAACCAGGCTGTGAAGCTTCACTTCCTGATTCCCTTACTGAAGATGGCAGTGCCTCCATCAGGGAACCGACGGACAGATCAGCTTCGGGTAAGGACATCGCAGGCGCCGTGGACAGGTAAGTGTTCATATTGTAAAAGTCAGCCGCTACAGTATTTGTAGCTGCTGACTTTTAATTGTATTTTTTTCGGCGGAACTCCGCTTTAAGGACCGCCCACCGCCATTGTACATGGGCTGTTTAAAGAGGAATACAGTTATGGCAGCAGCTAGCTACCATAACCCCAGTATCCTCTTCAAGAGCGGGCGGTCCTCTTTTCGTTTGGTGGTCTCTCCCCTCTCAGGCTGAATGCTGAGTGAGGGGGGGAAGATGGGGAAGATGGCCCCCACTAGGCTCCGTAACATTGGAGGGCAGAAGCGACATCAAACGTAATTTCCGCCCTCCAGTCTTAAAGGGAATTTTTTTTTTTTTTATTGCAAAAAAATACTTTTTTTTTTGTGTAATTATGAGATCTGAGGTCTTTTTGACCTCAGATCTCACATTTAGGAGGTCCTGTGATGCTTTTTTTTCCTATTACAAGGGATGTTTACAAAAGTGACTTACATTTTATTTTATTTATTTTTTTATTTTTTTAAAGTCAGTGTAAAATAAAGTTAAATAAGGAAAAAAAAAAAAAAACCTGTAAAGCACATACGTAAGTTGCTCCTGCATATGAAAACGGTGTTCAAACCACACGTGAGGTATCTCCGTGATCTTTTAAGCAAGAGCAAGGATTCTAGCACTAGACCTCCTCTAACTCAAAAATGGTAACCTGTAGCAATGTTGGCGTCTGATGGGTATGGCCTTATCAGTACAGACAATGCAAATTGGATGGCTTCTTTGTGCCCATTGCAATCCTTTATCCATGTCCCCTCAATGTGATCAGCGGCCAAAGCTGCTACTTTGCCTAGAGCACTGTTCTTTCATGTAGTTTCACTTTTGCAGTCAAATCTGAGAAACCCCTCCTGTATGTTCATTCTGTGTTTCCATTCACATAGCATACCTAAAAATAATTGTTATTGTTTTGAAGCACAATTATACACAGAACTGCGAGCTATTCTGAACAATTTCAAAGTGCAATTAGAGGGTTAAACTAAAGGAAAGCATATTGACATACAGTACACCAGCCACACTTTGAGAACTTTAACCCTTAGACCCCTTTCACGCTACAAAAAACGCCTGAAAAGCTCATGAAAACGGAAAATTGTATACTCACCTTTCCGTAATTTTCCTTTCCTGACGCATCCCATGGCAGCACACACATTGGGTTGTGACTCCGCCTCCACAACCTGATATTACTGGTTAGCTATGAGATTTGAAGAGGAGTCTACCGTTGCATTCTCAGTAATTATCGCCTTAGAAGGGTGGGTTCCTGTGTGCTGCCATGGGATGTGTCAGAAAAGGAAAATTCCGGAAAGGTGAGTATATAATTTTCAGTTTTCCTGATGCATCATGGCAGCACACACATTGGGAAATAACTCGCTACATGGGAGGGAGCTTTTAGAAGATTTTATTTACTCAAGTACGGGGTATGGAAGAATTTGTTTGAATGACTGATCTCCCAAACTCAACCGTAGTTAATGGAGCCGGATCTGTTCTGTAGTGTGACATGAATGTGGTTCTTGGAGACCAAGTTTCTGCCTTGCAAATAGATTCTGGGGCCACTCTACAGTACGCTGCCCAGGAGGTCGCCATTGCTCTAGTCGAGTGGTCCTTCAATCCTTCTGGTATTGGGAGAAGCTGAATTAGGTATGCTCTTTTAATGATTTTAATTAGCTAAGAGGATATTGTTCTTGAGGAGACTGCCTGACCTCTTTTTGTGCCATGTGGGATAACTAGAAGGGTTTCTGTCCATCTGAACGGTCTGGTAGCTTCCAAGTAGGTGGAGATGTCAGATTTAATGTCCAAAGGATGAGGGTTCCCCTCATTAGTAAGAAAAACTGGAAGATTAATTTCCGAGTTGAAGTGGAAGGTAGATGTTACCTTAGGTATAAATTGATCCGAGGGTCTGAGGACGACTCTATCCGGGTAAAAAAAAGGCGTTCTTTAATTAACAGAGCTTGTAGTTCTGAAACTCTTTTGGCAGACGTTATTGCGACCAAAAATTATAACTTGATTGTTAAATCCCATAAGGATACTGATTCAACAGGAAAGAAGGGTTCCTTTGACAGATCTTCTAAAACAATTGATAGGTCACTGGTCAGGAAAATTGGTTTCCTGGGTGGCCTTATTTTCAGGCATGCTCTCTGGAATTGAATGAGAGGATTCGAGGCCTATTTGACTCCTGTCATTGCGGACAGGGCAGAGACTTGGACTTTGAGGGTGCTTGAACCTAGTCCTTTCTCCAGACCTAGTTGTAGGAACTCTAGAACTTGAGAGACTGACTGGAAGAGTGCATCCCAGGACTGTTGTGCGAAAGCGGAGAATCTCTCCCAGATTCTGTTATATGTGTTGTTTGATTTTTTCCTGGCCTGCTGCAGTGCAGTTACTAATAACCTTTCCCTTTCAACTTCCAAGCCGTTAGATGTAATTGTTCCGGTGATGGGTGTAGGAATCCACCTTTGTGAGAGAAAATTCGGGAAGAGCGGAAGCGGCTCCTCTGTGTTTTGGATGTAAGACGGTCGCGAACCATGGCCTCCTCGGCCGAAAGGGCAACACTGCTATGACTGGATGTCAAGCTCTTCAGCCTGGCCAGAAATCTGGCTATTAGGGGAACCGGAGGAAATATATATCCTAGGTGAAATTTCCAAGGGTGGCAAAGACAGTCGATTCTTGACGCTGTTGGGTAGGCAGCTCTCGCTAGGAAGCGGGGGCATTTGTTCTCTGGCATTGCTGCAAAGGCTTGATGACTGAGGGACCACTCATTTGATATAAATACACGGCTCAAGACATCCGCGAGTTTTATATTGCTGGGATGTATATTGCCTTCAAATCCGTCATGTGAATCTGAGCCCATTTGAGTATAGGTCGAACTTCTTCCGTGAGCGTGTTGCTCTGGGTACCTTCTTGTCTGTGAACGTAGTTTACAGCTACCACCCATGCACAGGAGGACGTTCTTCTCCGTGAGTAGTGGACCAAAGATTAGGAGGGCTTACCAGGCAGTCCTGAGCTCCAGAATGTTTGAGACTATACCCTGTGGGCGAAAGGACCAGTGGCCCTGTGCCCCCTGTTGTTAATAATGTTCTCCTCATCCCTGGAGGCTGGCGTCCGCCCTGATTATTTCTAGTAGAGGGGGTACAATGGGGCGGCAGCGTGTCAGGTTGCTGATTCGAGTCCACCACCGTGCAGATTTTTTTACCATCTGGGTGATAAATATCTGCCGATTCATTGATGACCGGTTCCATTGTCTTGAGAATAATTTTTGGAAGATTCTCGAATTCCACTGGGACCACTGGAGCATCAGAAAGGTGGAAGACATTGAACCCAGGATGCTTAGAGACACTCTGGCAGACAGGTGGTCTGTCATCAGGAGCTTCTTTATTAATGTGAACCAGCGGTTGGATCTTCTTTTCTCAGGCTGCTCTTTTTCCAGTTTATTATTCACCCGAATTGTTGGAGTGTACAGACTAGTATTGTTCGATGTTGAAGCAGGGTTTGTTGGCTGTCGGCGAGGAGGAGAATATCGTCACGATAGTATAGGACTCTTAGTCCTTTCTCCCTCAGATGCGCTATTACCGGAAGTAAGACTTTTGTAAAGGTCCTGGGGGCCATTGAAATCCCAAACGGGAGGCTCTGAAACTGAAAATGCTGGTGACCTATTGCGAAGCGTAGGTATTTCTGGAAGGTCTGGTGCACGGGGATATGCAAATAAGCGTCGGACAAATCAACCAAGAGCATCTAATCTTTCGTCCCTACTGTTAATATGGGTTGAAGGCTCTCCATCTTGATGGATTTGACTAGAATCGTTTCGTTGAGGTTTTTTTTTTTTAAGTCTAGCACAGGCCTCAAGTCTCCTGTCTTCTTTGTAGCTACGAAAAGAGGAGAGTGAAAACCTACGCTTCTCTGTTCCCATGGGACCTCTACAATTGCCTGCTTCTGTAGTAATTCCAGGATATATTTGACTAGAAGTTTTCACTTCGGGAGAGAGGACGGTAGTCTGGTAAATCTGTAGTGATCCTTGGGGGGGCCTGTATTTGAATGTCCATCTGTGACCCTCTTGGATAGTAGATATCGTCCAGGGGCCTTTTATATGGTTTATTCATACATGAGAAAATAGCCTCAACCTCGCTCCTACTATTGCGGGCTGGGCGTGCGTAGCATCAAAAGGACTTCTGTTGATCCCCTGGGTTGGTCACTTTGGACTTCTGTACCCTCACAAAGGACAGTTGTGAGTTTCGCCAATTCTGTTTGAACTCCTTCCCTGGTCTATAAGACCTTGCGTCTCGATACCTTTCAGGCAAATGAAGTCTGAAGGGTAGATTTCTTTGTTGTTTGGGTCTTCTGTCAGACAGGATGAGACCCGATTTACCTTCTGTGACCTTTATATTGCAGAGTCTAAATTGGGGTCGAACAGGTTGGTGCCGTTGGAGGGGATTCTACACCAACTGGGTATAGAGGTTGTATCGGCGACCCAGGGCTTTAGCCACAGCGCTCTCCTGGATGTTATAGAGGCCAACATTGCTCTCGCTGAAGATCTTATTATATCTACCGCAGCTTCTGCCACGAAGTCTCCCGCTAGGCTGAGTTCCTGCAGAGCGGATATGATTTTTTTTCTTGATCCGCTGCTTCCAGCAGCAACTTTTCAATGTTGGAAGTCCAGCTGGTGATAGCTCTATGGACTGCTGCCAGCCCCCACCTGCCGCTGAGTAGGCCTTTTTAAGATCGAGGTCTATTTTGCAGTCTATTACGTCCCTGAAGGTCACGGCATCCTCGATTGGCAGAGTTACATGTCGCGCCAGGCGCATCAATGAGGAATCCACCACAGGGGCCCGAGATAATGGAGTTCATCGTTGGTTCTCCTATTGTTTAGCCCCAGTTTTTTTTTATCCGGTTTTTGCCACTCATCTTTTATTAGCTGTTTGAGTTCTTCAGTAAATGGAAACGTTTCGAAATCCTTCTCTTCTTCCCAACCGATCGCTTCTTTTACTGACTTTGCAAAAGGATCTATCAGTGCAAAATCAAATGAGGTAGGCATCAAAACTTCGTCTTCTTCTGGGGAATCCTCTTGGTCTTGAGGAGCATAAGAAGTTGAAGCCGAATTAGATGGCCTAGTTGGTTCATATGCCGCCACCTGCATGATCGATTCTTTTACCAATTCTCTTATTATGTTGGACGCCTCCGTTGCGTCTGATTCTTTATCACCGGTTGCCTCGTCCAAGCAGATTTGGCACACTAGTTTTACTTGGTAGAGCTTGTACCCCGCTGACCCAGCAGGTATTAGCCGCAGGACGGGTGCGATGTTCATCTCGATGCTGGTGAGATGAAGGCGAATCTCTGTGGTAATGGGAGGTTCTTGACCAGCTTCTCCAGGAATGAGTGTCTTGAAGGTGAACGCTCTTTTCTTTTAAAATGCGATGACCTGCCAGAACTACCAGGATGAGACGGTATTAGTGGCAATGCACTCTCTTCTCCTCTTCATTACTTACCAATCGCATACGCCCCCTTACCTTGTAGTTCGTGGATGGTCTGGAGCAGCGGCCTCCAAAGGACTGTGAGAAGAGGTCCCATTAAAAGCAAGTGCAGAGGATGGGCAGCAGGTACTGGGAGAGCAAAAGAGAGGCATAAGGCTTACCAATAAGCAGGGCAGACTGAAGGCAGCAGGCAATGTGAGGAACCAGGATGGAGAGTGGGCTTTCCTCTCAAACCGGCTTGTAGATAGAAAACGCAGATTGTAAATAGACCGCCGTCGTTGTGGAGATTACGTCACCGATGCGCATGCGCTGTAGCAGTCTGTGATGCCCGGGGCCATCTTGGAAACTGGAAAGTAGAGAACACCCTGTCTGTGTCGCTTCTGGGTGTGCCGAGAGTCCGATGTGGGGGTGGTGAAACATCATCACACTGAACTTCCTGATGAATGGGGGCATGTCAGCACAAGTCTGATCATTGGATTAGCTCCCAGCACAGCCAGAAAACTGACTACGATGTGCTCCTATGCCTACTGTGGTCAGTTATTAATAGGAAAGCAGAGGGGCTGTAAGAATACAAGGTATTTCACACAAAGGAAGCAATACAAAGAGAACAGTATGCTTTCTCACACATGTACATAGTACAGCAGGCACATACCAGGAATGTGAAATGTTGGGTTTACATATTTGTTAAGAATGTCAAGTTTAAATTTTTTTTAAGTATAATGCATTATAGATACAGTTGTGCTATTTTTCAAACTGGTTGTTTTTTTTGTTTTAATGTATAAGTTATGCACAAAGATAAATAAAAAATAGGAATTCAACACTTCCAATCTCAGATCCTATTCTTCAAGCTGCTCCTGTAGCTGCCACAGCACATGCTGACTCTGATGCTTGAGCCACTTGCTAATATAAGTGAATTAAAAATGTTTTTATTCTGCAGCTCTGGAGAGAATCTCTCTAGAGCTGTCATACATCTATTGTGCTTGATTTAATAAAAGCATCCAGATAAAATAAGCCTAATCTGGTGACATGGTTTCCTTAATTACTTTGCTACACAGACACATATAAACCTCAGCACAACCATTTTTTAAAACAAACTTTTCCATTGCAAATGTTTTTTCTGCACACACATACAGATTGCCAACGATTTTCTGATTCCGAGTCCACCTTCATTAAAGAAGTCAGGGACTACTTATAAACAAGCAACTGTAAATTAATATTTCGATCAGGAACATATAATTACTATTGGCATATAGAGTGAAAAGGTCAAAAATATGTCATGTACAGAGTACAGCAGTCATAAGTATGCAACGGTAAGGGGTGCATAGCTTACATCATGTACAGAGTATGGATATTGTAATGTACGCATAAAGTTTCACAATCCTGACTGCTGCACTTTGTATGCTCTGTCTTATGTTGCACACTCCTGACTAACATGCAAAGTGCAACAATCAAGAGTACCTAACACACAGCAGAGAGTGCTGGCATTCCAGCTAAAAAAAAAAAAAAAAAAAAAGGTAATCTAGTATCTCTGCCTAAAAAAAAAAGAGATAAAACACAACCCTCTACATTAAGGAACCCCCCACTCCCCACCTCTGTGCCCACTGCATCTCTTCTGCACTCCCGTCAGTACTTGGCTCTGCACCGCCTCGTCCACAAAATCGCCTCTGCATCCCTTCATTCACCATTTGCTTCTTCACCTCTGTACTCCTTCATATGCTGCACCTCTCTGTGTCCACTCATCCACCCTTCATCTCTGCACTTTCTCATATACTGCATCTCTCTGTGTCCACCTCATCCACCCTTCATCTCTGCACTCCCTCATATACCGCACCTCTCTGTGTCCACTCATCCACCCTTCATCTCTGCTCTCCCTCATATACTGCACCTCTCTGTGTCCACTCATCCACCCTTCACCTCTGCACTCCCTCATATACTGCACCTCTCTGTGTCCACTCATCCACCCTTCATCTCTGCACTCCCTCATATACTGCACCTCTCTGTGTCCACCTCATCCACCCTTCATCTTTGCTCTCCCTCATATACTGCACCTCTCTGTGTCCACTCATCCACCCTTCATCTTTGCTCTCCCTCATATACTGCACCTCTCTGTGTCCACTCATCCACCCTTCATCTCTGCTCTCCCTCATATACTGCACCTCTCTGTGTCCACTCATCCACCCTTCATCTCTGCACTCCCTCATATTCTGCACCTCTCTGTGTCCACCTCATCCACCCTTCATCTTTGCTCTCCCTCATATACTGCACCTCTCTGTGTCAACTCATCCACCCTTCATCTCTGCTCTCCATCATATACTGCACCTCTCTGTGTCCACTCATCCACCCTTCATCTCTGCACTCCCTCATATACTGCACCTCTCTGTGTCAACTCATCCACCCTTCATCTCTGCTCTCCCTCATATACTGCACCTCTCTGTGTCCAATCATCTACCCTTCACCTCTGTACTCCCTCATATACCGCACCTCTCTGTGTCCACTCATCTACCCATTCACCTCTGTACTCCCTCATATACTGCACCTCTCTGTGTCCACCTCATCCACCCTTCATCTCTGCACTCCCTCATATACTGCACCTCTCTGTGTCCACTCATCTACCCTTCACCTCTGTACTCCCTCATATACCGCACCTCTCTGTGGCCACTCATCCACCCTTCACTCCTGTACTCCCTCATATACTGCACCTCTCTGTGTCCACTCATCTACCCTTCACCTCTGTATTCCCTCATATACCACACCTCTCTGTGTCCACTCATCCACCCTTCATCTTTGCTCTCTCTCATATACCGCACCTCTGTGTCCACTCATCCACCCTTCACCTCTGCTCTCCCTCATATACTGCACCTCTCTGTGTCCACTCATCCACCCTTCATCTCTGCGCTCCCTCATATACTGCACCTCTCTGTGTCCACTCATCCACCCTTCAGCTCTGCACTCCCTCATATACTGCACCTTTCTGCATCCACTCATCCATCCTTCCCCTTTACACCCCCTCGTCCACTGCGCAACCCACTTACAAACCATGCAGACCCCTGCACCTCCAACACTTATAATCAATCCAGATCCCCGACCCTTCCTCACTCTTAACACATGCACACACACCGCTCCTATCTCAACCTCACACATTAAAGTGTCACTGAACCCATATCATAAAAAACTATCAATAAATGGTGCATTACATGTTGTTCATACTCAGTCACTATGAGATTCATTTTCTGTATTCTGCAAAAAAAACCTGGTTGATCCTGCTGTTCTCTATCTCCACCTTCTGTTCATGTCCCCAATGCAGCTAGAGATTTTGCAGTTGTGGTGGCAACTCTGCACATGCTCAGTTTTCAGTAAGTTTCTATGTTGAGCATTTCCTCCCTATCACATCTGAGCATCCCATGTGACTATAGAGTCACACATGTTGGCGTATACACAGTGGTAAATGACAGCCCACTCCCTCCCTCCTCCATGCCCACTAACCAGCTACACACCATGGGGGCGGGATATTACATGTAGATTGATGGAAGCTTCACCTTGGTCTTATTCTAAGACACAGGCTAGAAGGGCGTGACACAGCCTGTGAATGGCAAAAATCCACCCACACCATGTTATTGCCAAAAAAATAAAGATTTAAATTCAAATATATTTTTGTACAGTTTATTGATATGAATAATTTTTTTTTTTACGCTGTATTCCAAAGACTGCTTTTTGGAGGTTTATTTGAACACGTGGGCTGCAGCAAAGGACTAGAAGCGCCATCTGTTTATGTTTCTCTGCAGACAGGCTGGGAAAGAGCTGGGTCTGACAGCTCTATATCGAATTAGAAAAAGTCTACTTTTTTTAATAAAAAAAATACAGTGCCATCATCCACATACAGAAATAGAAGGGACAATGTAAATGAAACAGTGTGTGTTTAGTATCACTTTGGAAACAATGCAGATCCCTGCCTTCCCTTACACACAATACAGCCCTCACCCCTCTCCTCCCACAGAATACAACCCCCCCCCACACACATCCACCCATCCAGAATAAAACCAGGCCAGTGAATTGCAACATAGTGAAACCAGGATCAGGAGTGATTGCTCTGGATTCTTTAGGTTCCCCAATTTATTCCACACAGGTTCACTTTAAGCCCTTGTACACACGATCAGAGATTCCGACGGAATGTGTCCGATCGGAGCGTTTTGTCAGATATTCCAACTGTGTGTGGTCTGCATCGGACTGTTTCCGTCGGAATATCCGGCAGATCAACTTTTCCAACTTGCCGGAAATATTTTTCAACAAAATGCTCCGATCGGACATACTCCGATCATGTGTAGAGAATTCCGATCGGACAAAGTGCCACGCATGCTCAGATCAAATTCCTACATCAAAGCTATTGGCTACTAGCCTGAACGTAGTCCCATCGTAACAAAATTACATCATCACGTTCTGAAAGATCGGATTTTCCGACAACTTTGTCCGACCGTGTGTATGCAACAGTTTTGAACAAAATCTGACGGATTTGGTTGTCGGAATCTCCGACCGTGTGTACAAGGGCTTAGTGTCAGTTGGATATCATCAAAAAAACAGTCCACAAGTTGTACCTCCAGGCCTAATTTTACATGAAGGATTGTGGGAGGGAGCCATAGTTCTTGTTCTGGTCCCTTTAAATTAAGAGCCATAGCAAGGCCCTCATTTGGGCTCAGATGTGATTCATAAGACAGATAGCTTAATTCATTATAAGCTCTGTTCTCTGCAACAAAATTGCCTTTGAATGTATTCAAGATTGATGTAATGTGTTATACCTGGATTGGTAGAAAATGCATATCCAGGCACACCCCAAATAGCTTCCAGACCATAAATAGAGGCTACTAGGTAAAAAGCAGAGCATGACACTACCATATCAATCGCAATTACAGTAGATCGCCTCATAAAGAAGTTTGAGGCTCCAAAACATTGCTTTGTTCCAAGTGATAATTAAATACGTTCTTTTTGAGCTTTGTGGTGTGCTTATCAATGTTCTAGAGGGCATCTGAGCCCTAAAATGGAGAGTTCTCAATTGCAAATACTTTAAGCAGAACTCCAGCTCCTACAAGTGACTTAGCCCCCCTCTCTTATTTTGCTCACTTGGGGGAAATTCTCCCAGTTTGGGAGCTGGCATTTCAATCTTCAGTCCTGCAGGATGGGTGGGTGATATTTAAAGGGGTGCTGTATTGTGTATTATTGCCTTTTCTCTGTTCTGTCTTGCCATTTGATAAACTCAGCAAATTCTTTCCTTCACATGTCTTACTACTTTACTGACATTACAAATTGAACATTTACCTCCCCAGAGTGTGTGTGTTTATCCAGGTTCTCGCCTTGCCAAGGTATTTCGGTGGTGTCTGCAGGGATAGTGCTCGGGGCTCAGTAGTAAACAGGGAACCCAAAATACTCAGCGGCTCCTAAAGGAGTAGCACTACAAACATAGAACGGTTTTTGGAGGACCAAGCGTTTGATAGTGAACTGATGTAAATTGCACCATGAAGCCCAAAGAGCTAACTGAGGGAGTCCAGCATAAAGTTCTGGAGAAGCACCAATCAATGTATGGATAAAAAAATAAAAAATAAATCTTAGTCTTTGAACAACATCTAGGCAGGTATAATTTATCATCCATTCTGTAGGTGGTGCTCTGTTGCTGTGCCACTGTACAGATGGAGTGCAGGATGGGAGGAACATTGTTCCTCTGCATCCTGCGTAGGTGTCTCCAGGGTAGCAGTGGTCTGATTGGACACTGCAATACTAGGTGATCTTGACGACCATATTTAATGTGAACCATGCTAAAAAAAATAGCACTGCTGTTTTTAGCTGCATTTGGTGCACAGTTGCGAGTGGCTACAGTAGGGATAGGATCACCACTTGCTAGGGACAATGATAGCCTAAGAATAGGTTCTTTTTCGAGAAGGGAGACATTGGGGACACTGCTGTCTGCTCTGTTATTCATTGGTCTCCGAAATTACTTACCCGTATAGTTCTTCCAAGTGCAGCTTTTGCTGCCAGTCAGCCACCCCTCTTGCAGCTTCATTAATTTCGGCCGTGGCAGTGTGATATCTTTTCATGTTGAAGATATAACAGTGCACTACCAGTGTTACTGTGACTTATGCGAATAACGTTACTGCAATTATACTGTCAGTGTAAAAGTAAAAGTACTACATGAGTGTCTAGAAGTGGAACCGTTTAAGAACATCATTAGAAATTTGAAAGAATGTCTCACAACTGCGCCAAGAGAGGAAAAGCAAAATTAACTGCCTCGATTAATTGATGCCCAGATCAGCTGATGACACAAATGGGGCAAATGGGCAGGGCAGTACACTTAAACAATATGAAAATTCCTCAGAGCAAGATCCAACTAGTCAGCATACCTAGTATAAACTGTTTAAATTTTTTGCATACATTTGTAAATACCTAAAAAGCCACACTGCTACCTCATTGCTCCTCTAGACTAAACTAAGATCAGGCTTACCTTGGAGATAGACCATCTCTCCTTGAAGGTAGAAACAACTGAGTGCTGTTTGTGATACTTCTTTTAATTTGCACTAACATAATGTACTATTTTTTAGGACAAACTTTCGGGGTATGTCCCCTTCTTCAAGGTCCCAGCAGTACTAATTCACAAAAGTTTTATCAGAATGTTAAAAAAGACAATCTCTGAGGGAAAGGGGGTAAAAACAAACACATGTACACAGTAATGGTAAAAAAGCTAGCCTAGTAAGTGAGATAAGACAGAGGGAGCGCTATAGACTGGAGGGATGACCGTCACAAAGAGGGCTGTAAAACTGTTGGATAATGAGTGAGAAAACCCATATCTAAATTTAGGCCATACATTTTTGTGATAAATAGGACTAATATTCTTAGTTCAAAAGTTTTTTCCTTTGCTGAATAGTTTTGAAATTCCCTTTAACTACTTTACCCCTGGAGGATTTGGCTGCTCAATGACCATGCCATACAGCACTGCATCGCTTTAACTGACAATTGCGCGGTCGTGCAACGCTGTACCCAAACAATTTTTTTTTTCCACAAATAGAGCTTTCTTTTGGTGCTATGTGATCACCTCTGTTATTATTATTTTTTTTTGCGCTATAAACAAAAGAAGAGCAACAATATTGGAAAAAAAACCCACTATATCTTTTACTTTTTGCTATAATAAATATCCCACATTTTTTTTTTTTTTTAAACGATTTTTTTTTCTCAGTTTAGGCCAATATATACTATTCAAAATCACAATAAGTGTATATTGATTGGTTTGCGCAAAAGTTATAGCATCTACAAAATAGGGGATAAAGTTATGGCATTTTTATTATTATTCTTTTTTTTTACTAGTAATTGCGGCGATCTGGATCTTATCGGGACTGCGATATTGCGGCAGACAAATTGGACATTTTTGATAAATTTTTGGGACTATTGACAATTATACAGTTTATAAAATGCACTGATTACTGTACTGGCAGGGAAGGGGCTAACACTAGGGGGCGATCAAGGAGTTAACTGTGTTCCCTAGGTGTGTTCTAACTGGGGCGGGGGGGGGGGGGGGTGGGACTGACTAGGGGAAGAGAGAGATCGGAGTACATACTTTGTATGAACACACAAATCTGTCTCCTCTCCCCTGAAAGAACCGGGATTTGTGTGTTTACACACACAGATCACGGTTCTTGCTCTTTCACGAGCAATCGTGGGTGCCCGGCGCCCATCGTGCCTGCCGGGCACTCTCATTGGCTCCACGCGACCCTAGTGGTCAGAAGGTGAAGCGACGTAAGGTAACATCGTTTCGCCCAGCCGTGCCATTCTGCTGCAGTAAAACTGCGGCGGCTGGTCGGCAACCAGTTAAGGATGAAGACATTGAGGTCTTCCATAGTGTGGTCCGGTTGTGAGAAATTATGTTCCACAGGTGGGCAGAACTCATCTTCTTTATGTTCTTTGATGGTGTGTCTGTGTGAATTCATCCTCACTTGCAACTTCTGTCCTGTTTCGCCGACATAAGATCCTTTGCTACATCTTTTGCATTGGATGAGGTACACAACATTACTGGAGGTGCAGTTGTACGATCCTGTGATATTGAAGGTCCCTCAAAAGGTACACAGAAGGCCATCCTCCAAACTGAGTGAACAACAGGAATTTAGTCTGAGAAGCAGACCAATGTCACATCCAAACTGAGAGTTGCAAAGATCATCAGCTGTTATGGGAGAAACCTCCAAGCATCTGGACACTCCATAAAGACAGTCTATGTGTAGAGGTGAAGACATGGACGCTATTACTGAAAATAAACATTGACTGTAGGATTTTGGCCACACAATGTGAACCATATATAGAATTTTTTGATATTGTAAATAGCTATGTGAGGTGGAAAAATTAAAAACAAAGACTTCTACTCACTCGGAAATATCGTTATAAACCAGGATTATTATCCACAAATGGCTGACAATCAGACCCATAGTTCTATGCAAATCCACAGGGACAAATGCTTAAAAATAAACAGCGGGCTTACTTTTATGTAATTGTGTCCTACTGTATCCTAGCTGTTGTACTCCTTTCCCCCCCTGACGATAATCAGTCTCATGTGTTGTACTGTTTTTAATGGATTACAAAGCTTGGAAATAGTTTTCTATTCTCAATGAAGAATGTTTGATGGTTGAAATAAAGAGAGGCCTGCAGACAGTTCCAATTATAGTTACCTACTGTATAACTCTATGAAAACCCATACTTTATATAATCAATCAATGGACATATTTCTAGATTTACTGGAAACTCAATGAACAAAGTTACAGAAACAATATCACATCCTGGATGAACTCTCCTGCGCGTCTCATATTGTATATACTGTATGACATTGTACACAAAATGCACCTGCAAAAGGTTCTACATTGGGGAAATAAAAATAAAACAGCACATAGGACTCAACTAAATGAAAATCACAAGCACATCAGTGGGGGAGCACTCCTGGAAACCAGACCATAACAAAGAACACTTAAAAGTACGTATAGTGAAAGGAAATGTCGTTACAGCAAGAAAGCAAAATGTGGAAATACAAGCTTATAAAAATATTCAGTACTCTACAAAGGTTAAACGTGGGGTGGAATTTATGACCTCTTATGAAAATGAACTGCTTTGTAGTACCTAAGGCCAGGCTTTCTGATGTTTCACGCTGCTGTGCAGATTAACCCTCCTTTCCTCTGATTCTTGTGTATTTGTAGGGCTGCAACTAACAATTATTTTCATAATCGATTAGTTGGCCGATTATTGTTTTGATTAATTGGTTAATAACCTTAAAAAAAAGTATGGCGTATAATTTAGTTAATGTGTAAAGTTTTAAAATAAGGCAATTTATTCTTAAATATCTATATGCAGTGGTAAATATAAATAACCAACTATTTGGTTAGAGAGCAAAATGCTAAATCTCTAATCCACTCTGAGAATAACAGACAGAAGAGATATACTGTATATACTATTAGAGGAGATATACTATTAGAGGAGATATATACTGTATATACTATTAGAGGAGATATACTGTATATACTATTAGAAGAGATATACTGTATATACTATTAGAGGAGATATATACTGTATATACTATTAGAGGAGATATATACTGTATATACTATTAGAGGAGAGATGTACTGTATATACTATTAGAGGAGAAATGTACTGTATATACTATTAAAGGGTAAATCTGGTAAATATCAGACTCAGAGATCAATTTTTTTTTCAGAAAAAACAAAGTCTTTCTTCCAAAAAATTTTAATTTTAAGAACATTCGTTCTATTTTCTAATCATTAGTGGGGTCAAATAAACATTTATTTTCAACCACAGTGATGGGAAAATTTGAAAATAATAGAAAACTTCTTGGTCAAAGACATTTTCAGACAGTTTATGTGGTGTTCATTCTGAAATTACATTCATTTTAATAACAGAATGTTAAAAACAAGTGAAAATTTCAAACAGCATTCTTTTATTCAGCGAATGTACAAAGATTTTTCGTATGAATATTCTCGTCTGAAAATTGATCCATGTGGCCAGCATAAAGCTCAGCACACACCTATGCAGTTTGCTTTTGATCTGTTTCTGCAGTGCTTTTTGCAGTGCATTTTGATTTTTGCGCATGTGATTTAGCTGTGATTTGTATTTTTGGCCAATTTGTTGTTGGGCAGATTAAAAAACCCAAATGGCTGCAAAAGCGCATTACATGCTTTTCTGCAGCTTCTCCATTGAAGTATATTGAGCCAAAAAAGCACAGTTTTGCGAGAACATGTCCCATAGGAAGCTATGTAAATGAACTGTAGTATGTTTCTGCAAAAAGCACCAAAAAACACATAGATGTGAACCAGGTCTAAGATGTTTAATAACATAATGGGGTTAAAAAAACTAAAATGAGCCCTTTATAGTACAAAAATAAGCAGATAATCACTACTGTAAGAGGTTCATTTTTTTTACTGTAGAACTGTGAAAATAATATTTACAGTAGCTAGATTATTTGCTCTTTTTGTACTATAAAGGGCTCATTTTAGTTTTTTTAACCCCATTATGTTACTGGCCGGTTAATCGATTATGAATAGTAATCGATTAGTTGTCGATTAATCGATTAGTTGTTTCAGCCCTATGTATTTGTGATCTGCATTTTATCTGTTTAGAGCTTATGTGTATACAAAGTTTATTTTTTTTTATTTATTTTTTTTAAATCTGCATGTATTATGTTCTATGCTACATTGACTTTCAAATATCACTGTACTTAGACAGAGCCTATTCTTTCTCTGCTTTGATTTATTCTTTACTATCCCCTGAAACTTTATTTCATAATTTTTTAGTTAGCTAGGAATAGTTTAAGTGGTCTCCAGCCATGTTTAATTTCTCCCCAAACAATTTACTTTTGTTACACTCCTACCTAGTCACAAAGTTTTCTTTTTTTTCTGGCTATCATTTTACTTTTTTTTTTTTTACTTACCTAAAGTGATATTAAACCTTCGCATTTATATTAAATGACAAACATGTTATGCTTACCTGCTCTGTGTAATAGTTTCACACAGCACAGCCTTGATCCTCCTTTTCTCATGTACTGTGCTTCTGGCTCCTCCCTGCTGTGGAATACCTCCCACCCAGCAGGGGGCACTCATGTGGGCTCGCCCCTACCCTCACTCCCTTGACATGGGATTTGATTGACAGCAGCAGGAGTCAATGGCTCCTGCGGATATCAATCTGCCCTGTGAGGAGAGAGATAAGAGAGAGGCGCTGCTCCTGTGCACAACATTGGATCAATATCAGGCTTAGGTATAATGGGGGGGCGGTCCTCATAATATTTTTTTACCTTAATGCAAAGAATGCATCAAGGTAGAAATCCTCAAAGTGGAACTTTGGTCTGAAAATTAAGTCCTGATAGATCACTTCAGGCTGGCCCCCTTTTTTTTTTTCCAAATATAAATCTTTATTAATCTCCAACACAGGGAAGAAAATACCAGTCATATAGCAATTACAAAGATAACATGCATTTTACTGATCTCTGTTAGCACTGTGATGTTGGATAACAGTAGAAGAACTTAAACCAATCGTCTTACATCAATAATCACAGCAATCAGTAACTAGTATCCTTGAGGGTCCTGGCAGTTCACACCTGGTTCTTAGTGACCGGTCTCTCTTCCCAATTTTCCATTTTCCTCTTACTAACTATAAATACGGGGGAGAAGAAGGTTAAATTATCCTGTGTAGAAGGGGGTGGGGAAAGGGGACTGAAATCAGGACAGTGGGGCGGGTGGACTTAAAGTTAGAAGGAAAAGTGAAAGGAAGGGTGGGATTGGGAACGGAGGGGGGAGGACCTGGAGTGGGGGGGAGCAGCAGCCAGGGCGAGGGTCTGTCCGTCCCTGCCCGCCAAAGGTCTAGTTCATCTGAATCCTATAGCCCCTCGATCAGGAGTGTAAGAGGGAGTTTCCCTCCGCTGAGTAAATAAAGGCATTCCAGCCAGCCCATGTCTGTAAATATGTTTCGTGTTTGTGCTGTGCTGTGGGGACTAAGTACTCCAGTTTACGGATTTCCTCCACTCTACGCAGCCAATCCGCCACCGTCGGTGGGCACTGCTGCTTCCACCGAGAAGGGATGCATGCTTTAGCTGCATTCAATAGATGACAGGTCAGGGATTTTTTGTACCTCTTCATCGGCATTGTTGATAGATGAAGGAGAAAGAAAGCTGCCTCGTCGGGAATTTCGTAGTCTGTGAATAATTGCATGATACGTCGAACCTCCCTCCAGAAGTCGCTCAGTCTAGGACAGGTCCAGAAAATATGTAGAAGCGACCCCTCCCCCTCCGTACAGTGCCAGCAGTGGTCTGAGGTGTTGGGGAAACACTTATGAAGTCTGGAGGGAGTGAGGTACCAACGGGTCATAATCTTGTAATTCGTTTCCCTTGTTTTATTGCATATTGATGAGTGGGCCACGCAATCCACAATTTTTTGTTGTTGGGCTGATGAGAATTTACAGTTAAGCTCTCTCTCCCATCTCTCTAGGTAGGGCAATTTCATTGGTGTGGAAGGTATGCTAACAAGAGCATACATCTTTGAGAGAAGCCTTGTGGTCCTATCAGTATCCAAACAAAGGTCCTCAAAAGCCAGCAGATGTCTATCAAAATTACTAGTGTTTGGCAGGGAATGTAAGAAATTATGTAACTGTGCTGTGTTCCAAAAAGGTAGTCGGAACTCTCCCGTCGGATCTACCAGCTCGGTTATTGAGGGCCAGCGGCCGTGACGCCTAAACTTGGCAGCATAGTCGCAGTTCGAGCTCCGCAGGTAAGCATAGCTCGTGGAGGGGAGTCTGGGTGGAAAATCTGGGTGTCCCAAGATCGGGAGAAGTGGGGAATCATCTGAGGTAAGGGCAAATTGTACCGTCGCCTTTCTACTCTGCAACAGCGAATTCCCTATCAGGGGATGTGTTTTCAGGTCCTTGGGGAGGGAGTCATAGCACCATAGTGCACCTTTCAGTGCAACTGCTGTTTGAGCTTGTTCCACCTTTACCCAGAGTTTCGAAGTTGCGTTGTGCCTCCAGTCTAGGATGCGGCCTAAGTGTGCGGCTAAATAATACTTCCTTACGTCTGGCAGCGCCAAACCTCCATGCTGTTTTGGTAGTGTAATAAGGTTCCTGTTTAAACGTTGCTTTTTATTGGCCCAAACAAATCGGGTAAACAGCGCATGTAGTTGCCTAAAAAAAGAAGGTGGCACATGAATGGGGAGGGCCTGAATCAGATACAGGAATTTAGGCAATATACACATTTTGAGAAGATTGCACCTGCCAAACCAAGAGTGTAGACCAGCACCCCATTTTTCCAAAAGGGTCCGGACTCTTGTCAGGGCAGGCGGAAAGTTCAGTGCAAAAGTGTTTTTAATATCTACAGGGATCTGGGTACCGAGGTATGATAGCACCGCATTAGTCCACTTAAAGGGAAAACTCGGTTTCAGGGACCCAACCTCCCTAGCGGACATAGCTAGTCCCATGGCCGTAGATTTAGTTAGATTTATCTTCAAATTGGATAGTGCCCCATATGCGTTGAATTCTTTAAGTAAGTTCGGCAAGGAGATCCGTGGGTTTGACAGGGTGAACAGTAAATCGTCTGCATACGCTGCAATCTTACAGTCTACTTCCCCAACTAATAGTCCCTGAATGTCTGGATTTCGTCATATTTTGCACAGGAAGGGTTCAAGAGACAGTGCAAAGAGTAGGGGTGATAAAGGGCACCCCTGCCTTGTGCCATTAAAAATAGGAAAAGGCGACGAAAGCAGTCCGTTCGCCTTTACCTGTGCCATGGAGTTGGAGTATAGCTTGCCTATCCAGCCCAGCATCCTATCCCCTAAGCCAATGTGGTGAAGGACCTCAAACATAAAAGTCCCAATTTACTCTGTCAAATGCTTTTTCCGCGTCTGTGCTCAGGAACACGCTGGGGGTATTCCTGGCGGTCACAATGTGCAGTAAATTGAGGACTTTAATTGAGTTGTCTCTGGCTTCCCTATCAGGGATAAAGCCCACTTGATCTGGATGGACCAAAGATGGAAGATGCTGGGCAAGCCAGGTTGCCAGAATTTTAGAAAACAATTTGAGGTCAACATTAAGTAACGAGATGGGCCTGTACTTCCCACATATCGTGGGGTCTCTACCGTCTTTCGGGATCAGAGAGACATGCGCTTTTAGCATCTCTCTGGGGATGGAGGTGCCATTACCTATGTTATTGAAAAAATTCAACATGTGGTGGCCTAAGTTCTGATAAAAGGTTTTGTAATAATGCATGGTAACGCCATCCGGGCCAGGGGCTTTGCCTGGTTTCATGGACTTAACAGTGGGCAGCAGTTCCTCAGCCGTAATGGGCGATTCTAAATCCGCCCTCAGGTCAGAGGGAAGCGAGGGCATCTGAGAGGACTTTACATAGTCTTCCATGCGTGTCTGAGATGGCGCCATTGCGGGTAAATTGTATAATTTAGCGTAGAAATCCCTAAACACATCAGATATCTGGTCCGGCATAGTAACCCTGTGACCTCCTACATCCACAATATGAGGGATGTACGATGCCTGCTTCTGTTCCTTTACCGCGTTGGCTAGGACCTTCCCGCACTTGTCCCCTGATTCATACATCGTTTGCCGACATTTCTGTATCGCTGCCTTAGCCCTATATTGCAGTAAGTCAGTTATTTGCCTGCGAATCAGCCCCAGTTCACTCTCAAGTGTTTGGGAGGGGGCATGTTTATGCCACGCTTCCACGGAGGAAAGAGTAGCCAGAAGTTTGAGCAGTTGTTCCGAGCGCTCCCTCTTGACCCGAGCTCCATGGCTGATAAGCAGTCCTCTAATCACTGCCTTATGGGCTTCCCATAAAGTCCCAGGGTCACAGTCTGGGGTGTCATTTTCTTGGAAATAGAGAGGTAAAGCCCTTGTCACATCTGCCAGGATTTCCGGGTTCTGGAGGAGATTCTCGTTCAAGCGCCAGAACCTCAAGCCTGGTGTCGAGCGGTCAGTGAAGGCGTATTCTAAGGTAACCAGCGCGTGGTCCGACCACGTGATGTTCCCTATGGTCACATTCACTACAGACCGGAGTTGGGTGTGGGGTACCAGGAAATAGTCTATCCTGGAGTAAAGTTTGTGTGTGTACAAGTAGAAAGTATAGTCCCGTTCACCTGAATGTAATAGACGCCAAACATCTATAAGTTGCGCTTTATGGAGTGAAGTTGATATGAGTTTTCCATATGACGGGGGAAGTGAGGAGTGCCCCGAGGACGTATCCGATGAGGGGATCAGAGGTACATTAAAATCACCTCCTAGTATCAGCTGGCCCGTGGCAAACTTGGTTAGTTTTTCTATCGTTTTTTCGATAAAGAAGCATTGGCGTTCGTTAGGTGCGTAAACTGATGCAAGAGTCGCTGGTGCCCCGCCCACTGTCCCTTTAAGAAATAGGTAATGGCCCTCCGAGTCCCCTAATACTTCCTGACATTGCCACTGCACTCTGTTCGATAGCAGGATTGAGACTCCTTTGGTCTTGGCTACTGGATTGGTAGAGTGATAGACCATCGGATAGAATCTATTTTCAAGGAGAGGGTACTTGTCTTGCTTAAAGTGTGTTTCCTGAATAAAGGCAATATTGATACGTGTTTTCCTAAGATCATTCAGTAACATGCGTCTTTTTTCCGGCGTATTCAACCCCTTGGCGTTTAGTGTCAGAATTTTTAAAGAGTCCATCGCCCTGACTGCCGGAGTCTTAGAGGGGATATAAATGTGGGTATGAGGAGTGGGGGGGGGGGGGGTAAGGGAAACAGAAGATGGGGGGGGACAGGTAAGGAGGGTGTGGAGAAGACAGAAAAAAGGGGTAGGTTAACGAGGTCTGGTCCATAATAAAAGGGTCAGTTACGTGGATAGTCCTGTAATTGGAACCGCTAACTAAAGGGTCAAGTAAAATCTTGTTCGAACACCAAATCCCCCAATGCCCGGGGGGTGTGTTGGCCTATTTGGGGGTGGCCCGGGTTCAATCTGACTGAGTAAGGGAGTCCCGGCCCTCCCCCTCCCAGCCACCTACTTAGTGTCTAGAAGCGCTATCTAGTGCTATAAAGCGGCCATAACCTGCCTACATACAATGGCAACTACAGATATTGTCATCTTAGCCATATTTGCGGGGCAACTCCACGGTCCCAAACAGGACCACAGCGTTGTCCCAACGAAGCCCGGGTTGTGGCCATAGCCGCAGAGAATAACCAAAGAGTGTATAAAAAGGGAACGAAGAACATCTGTAACATAGACATAAATAACAGTAAACAGTTCAGTAAACTCCCCGCTCCCCCCAACCCATCAGATGCATATCATATGTGCTCTTCAGCAGACCCATACAGAGTTACAGATCAGGAGAGAGGGAATGTGTGGTCTACCGTAGCTTCTGTCCCCCCTGTTAAGTCCAGGGAATGTCATTAACACCTTCCACCATATTCATCTCCAGTACTCATCAGGTGGCCCCCTGCTCTCGAGGCTACTGCAAAAACATGGGCAAGGGTGCTCCCCCATTTCAAAACATCTTCCCTCCCATTGCCCACTCGCTCTTCACCCCACTCAGGGTCGGGGCCCCTAACTTGAGTACAGCTGCCATTACAGTACCTTCCCTGTAGGTTGCAGGGTGTCTCCCAGTTCAGAGCAGAAGGTCGCGCTCGGCGTAGATCAATAGTCTCCAGTGAGGAAGGCAAACCAGGCTCCACTAGTTGCAGCCCTATCCAAGGTAATATGAGCATCTTAGGAAATAGAACCTGTCCCTGTCCACGGTTGCTAGTCTGTTAGTCTAGGTGCCTAAAAACATTGTGTATCTGGGACACTGTAAGGGTAAATGGCCACGGTATGGAGTGGGCCCCCCTCCTCCCTTGGGCTAATCCACAGAAGTAGCCCCCCAGAACCAGCACAAACTCACCACCAGCCGGCAGCAGAGTTGAATGCGAGCGGATTCCATCTCTTGCAGCATAAGAGAGCATAACCGGGGCAGCTTCCACTAATTGGAGCACTTCAGGTAAGCAGCCAGTCACACTGCTTACCCAGTAGGGGGGAGCTTTCCATGGCCAGAGCCTTTCCGTGGACAGGTGTGGGCACCAAAGAACTCCGCAGACCGCCCTCCTCAACGCTGGATGACTGATAGTAGAATCACTCTGCGTCTGGGACAAAATATGCTGGGTTGGTTACGAGAAGGTTGGGTTGGTCAGAAAGCGGGGATGCTCCATCTAAACGTGTGCTTAGGCTTCACGGTTCTCTCCAGGCGATTCCTCTCTCGCACGTCTGCTATTCCGCGGTGGTCTGGGGGGTAGATTCCCACTCGATACTGCAGCGGGCCTACGTCCCTGTTGCCTCGGTATATACCCCAACCAATTCGGCACCTGTATGGGCTCTGTGCCCAGGAAGGTAAAGAGAGCAGGCAGGGAGTCCGGGGAGCGGAGCGTGAAGGAGGGCTGGTCTCTCTTGAAGGTAACCAACAGGGGGAACCCCCATTGGTATGTAATATTCCGTCTCCTGGCCAAGTCTAGAATAGGCCTCAGAAGTGCTCTCCTCTGCAGCGTGGCCCTCAAGATGTCCGGCAGAATGGTTAGTGGGGCGCCATCCAGCTCCAAGTCCCGTACCTCCCAGGCCCTACGGGCAATGAGCTCCTTGTGGGCGTAGTGGTGGAGACGGCAGATGACATCCCGCGGGCGGGCCGGATCTTCTGATCTGGGGCCCAGGGCCCGATGAATACGGTCGAACTCCAGGCGACCTTGAAGTTGATCCCCTGCCACTCTGCGAAAGACGTCCGCCACAGTATCCGCCAAGTCCGCCGGGCTCGTGGCTTCTGGGAGGCCTCGGAGTCGCAGGTTGTTCCTGCGGCTCCTGTCTTCCATCTCTTCCATGCATAGCTGCAACTCCACTGCCCTCTCAGTCTGTGAGTCCTGGTGTGCCTCCAGTGCAGCCACTCTGACATCCAAGGCCGACATGGAGGTTTCCCCCGCCGCCACCCTAGTGGAAACGGACTGCACCTCCTGTTTAACTATCTGCAGCTCCTTGCGGTGTGCCACCTCCACTCTCCCCACCAGGGCCTCTATATCAGTCTTCGTCGGCAGAGCTTTAAGGATATTCTTTACTTCTTCATCTGCTGGGTAATGCACCGGAGCTCGTGCCGACCCATCCGTGCTTGATGCCAAAGCGGCCGGGAAGCTGGGGAATGGCTGAGAGTCCTGCGATCCCGCAGGGGATGGCGACCCAGAAGCACTGTCCCGCTCCGTCACGTGCAGTAGCTCCGCCATGTTTGGCTCCGGGGTGCCCGGGAGGCTCCGCTGAAAGAGCCTCTGGATAGTGCTGACCGAGGGTGTGTTAGGGCTCCCTGAGTAGGCTCCTCTGCTTCTCCTAGATGAGCGCTTCTTTTTTGAGAGCATGCTGCAGTCTAAGGAGCTAGAATGGCTAGAAGGAGTAGGGTTCGGCCGGGAGCTCCACTCAAGCATGACCGTCCTCAGCCATGTCCAGACCACGCCCCCCTGGCCCCTTTTTTTTATATAGCTATCTAAAACATTAAAAATACAGTAAGTGCTGTTTAAAATCCAGTAATGCAGTGTCTCACCCTGGTCTGCAAATGCTCAGATGCTTTCTATTATTGGCACTGTGCCTAAAATCAGAGCCACTAGAGGCCAATAAGCTGACATCTTTAAGATTTACTGTTGCTGAAAGGGGAATGAAGCAACAGGAATGACACAGACTGCGGTGGGAAGACAGGTTAGGGAGGGAGAAAAGAAAAGTCCCCTATGTGATGATTCTTTGGTTAGAGGTTCTCCTTAATGAGAAATGCAGGGTTGTATAAAAGACCTTGCATGTCTCCCCTGTGCTCCACTGAATGTAATGCGGTGCAGATCACACTGCATTACATTCTTTCCCGGCCATGCTGGCCAGGAAAATAAACAGGAACCCAGAAATAACTTCCATGTCAGGAACAAGATGGAAATGAGAGCAGATGTGTGTCCACTTTACTCCCTTCCCTCTACTCTGTGACAAACATACATATGTGGTGCAAATCTGAAACCGTTTCTGCTGTACTTATAAGTCTATAAAGTCTTTACAGAATGCAGCTAAATGGCTACAGCAAAAGAAAAAAGGGAAAGGTCCACTGTATCAGGGCCAGCCTTGTGCAGGGGAGTGGAAGCAGTCACCAGGATATGCAAAGAGAAGAGATACAGGTGCCTCCAAGTGCAGACTTTTGGGAAATGTATAGTAAAATCACAATCAGTAAAACTCACAATAACAGGCATATCTTTAAAGATTATTCATCCAGTGGTGTAGCTATTGCACTGGTCCGTGAGGAGGAGCTGTCCTGGCTGCTCTGATGGCTATCGTGGCTATCAAGTTGGTGCCACCTGGGCCTGCAGATAGGCAAGCAGAGCCTGGCATACATAGCGGGGGGTGCACTTCACCAATGTGTGGGAAAGCAATGAGTTGGTTAAATGTAGAAAAAAACGACCTGCCCAACTAAAAGCTACCGGCGCATGGAACTGCATGTCCCAAGTGTCAGGTAATACAAATTGTGCACCCCTTCAACAGTGAATGGGCTGACAAAATCCCAGGTGCCAGTACGCAATTTCTAGTCACCAATGGCGACCTGGTGGCTGGGATTTGTTGAGCCCTGCTTCAAAGAAATAAAATATGGTGAAATGTATAGGTATTGCAGAGATGTACTGCATATTTTTTATATTTTACCTTAACTGCACTTCAAAGGGGATGTAAACCCTGGCTGAATGGCATTTCATTTAGTAAATAGCTGGTTGAGAAGGTCAACAGGACTTTGTAGATTTTTAGTCTACATATGGTGACTACCAATGACTCTCAGGACTCTGGAATGGATAGGGATTCAGGAGCATTTCAATGCAACAATGAATTATTATGTAATTGGCAAGGGTACAGTGTATTCCTCGTCATTATCATAAAATACCAGCATGAGCAAAACAACCTTTCTGTTGAGAAGAGGCAAACAAATAAAAAACTGAAGATGAGCATAAACAACTAATATGGAATATGGAACCGAATGTGGCTGCTGTGTGCATGCAAAATATAACAACCTCCTGTTTTCCTAACAACTGGAAAGCATTCCTCAGCTCACCAACAGTACTTGGTTCAATAAACTTAATTTGTTTTAACAAGGGGAATAATAAGAATGCTACCTGCAGTGATTCTATTATTTATCCCTTCCCATAATTAAACCTTTTGAAAACAGGGCTCAAGATCCCCAAGAAATGCAAATCTCATAAAATACAACATTCTTTATATTACATCTATAAAATACGTTGAAAGCAATTTGATGGACACGAAACATGCAGTATATGATCTCATCATTGCCTTGTGTTTTCAAGAGAATTGAAAAAAATGGGATAATAATTTTTTTATTTTTACTTTTTACATTTTTACTGTAATCAATTTTATATTTTATATATATATATATATATATATATATATATATATATATATATATATATATAACAGGTATTTAAAATAATATATTTGAAGTTACTGACATCCGTCCTTAAATTTGGATGCATGCTATACTGTAGGAAATATACTTTCTGGCATACATATGTAAATATGTTTGATGAACTGCTACATTTTTTTTCTTCATTATAACATCTAATAATCCCCAAACATTTTTAATAATGCCTATGTATAATTGATGAGCTGTGTCATAATAAATCCCATGTGTTTTTTATTGTTATTGTAGTGCTATACAGATTTGTTGTGTCTATACACAAATATTGAAATCTTTGTTGATTTGATTTAATAAATATGTGTATATGATATTTGGTTTAGCTCCAAATTCTATTTATTGCTTTTTTTTTTTTTTTTTAACAGTAACCATGGTTTAAATGGGATTTTAACTCATTACTTTACCACTAGGGAGAAGTGTGGTGATTTTGGTGAAAAAGATTTTGCAACCAAAAAATTACCAATTTTCTGCACAATTGATGCACTAATGCTGATTTACTAAAGGTTTCGGATGTTCACATGACATATTGTGTGACTGTTCACTTCAATTATTAAATCATGTGCAGATGAAATATATTGTAAGCTTGCAGGAGCAGGGCTCCTCTAACCCTCTTGTTTTGAATTGTACTGTTGGTGTAGTGTCTACATTGTAAAGCGCTGCGCAAACTGTTGGTGCCATGTAAATCCTGTATTATAATAATAAGTAAACAGGAATTTTCTTTTCACTGGATTGGCTAATTAATGTGAATCTTCACTTGATTTAGGTTGTTAACATTCTAAGATGCTTTAATAAATCATCATTCCTTTGTGCATATGGCTAGTCCATCATGCATGCTGTGGTGTAAAAGAATCCTAAGCTACAACCTGCAAAACTACCATTGTTTGTAAGACGGCAATTTAGTTGGATATTCTGAACAAAGTAATTAGTGAAGGAGTAAGACAAAGATCCTCATCCTACAGGTGGCACTACTACCTACTGGTTTACATAATCTGTGTCCTTCAATGAACTTGGAGAAAATCATTTTATGAATTTTTATCTCTGAATCTAAATGTAACTAAAACAAATATTTAGTTTACTACTTCAGGCAGAGCGAATCAGAAACTTTGTATAAGTCTATAGGTGGCCAAATGTTGAAAAAATGGGTGTGTCAAGGGCTACTCCAAAAATGCCCCAAGAAAACAAAGATTATTGTGGACTATCTCAGTACCCAGGGATTTAGACAGAGTAAATATAAAAGTATTAAGGGGGGAGGGAGGAAAAGGAAAAGGGACATCGATCCAGTTAAAGAACTAACCCACCCGATAGATGGCATGTAGACACGGGAATCAGGAACAAGGCTCAAGGAAGGGCAGGTAAGCTGTTTATACTGAATGTTATCCAGTGGTCAGACAAGGCCAATAGGTAGGTCCCCTGCAGACGTTGGTCTGAAAAAGGAGATGCAATAAATATATGAAGAAAAAAGGACCACCAGTCCATACCAGCAACAACGGCAACAAAGCATAATAAGGGGAAGCAAAAAGTATCAAGCACCTCCCCATCATGGAAAAGTAGGTTGCATTGGCAGCAGCCAAACAAGTCCTACTTTTAAATGTCTGTATTGGAGCCTGCCCCCAGGTGGAAGCCATCTGAATGAAGGTTGCCATGAGTATCCTTTTAACCTCCCTGGCGGTATGATTATTTCTGTTTTAGGTGCTGAAAGCGGTACAATTATTTTTCATGGAAATTTGGCGTTTTATATTTTAGGCCTGTAATTCTTAGGAATAACTCTCTTAAATCTGTTCAAACCAGAGTCTAGTAGACATCCCAGATATGATAAAGTTTATAATATAATAAATAATGATAATAAATAATAATAAAAATTATTCAATAATGTATTCAAATCCAAAAACACTGAAATTTGCCAAATTGCAGAATTGTCGTCATTAGATTTAGTATTTGATGACGAATTTCCCCACAAATTACTATCGTTCAATTCTGCAAGTGATTCTAATTTATTATCACTGTTTTCTAGTTGGTCTAAAATCACTTTTGACATAAAGGGACACTTTTTGGTTGCTATGGGCAATCTCCAAATTCCAGGCAGAAAAAAACAGTATTTATAATATAAAAGTGCATGCAGGGCACTGGACAGACCACTAGGGACAAAGGGTATGTGTATTTTTTTTATACAGTACTGTAATCTGTAAGATTACAGTACTGTATGTGTTTTGTATATTTTTACTTTTTTGAATTTGGTGCTGATCTCCGCTCCCGTGCATCGTAATGTCGCAGGGAACGGAGCTCGTGGCACTCGGGCACTGTGTGAATAGAGCGGAGGACGGCTCACACACACAGCGTGGAGGACATCGCTGGATCCAGGGGACAAGGTAAGTAACCTCTCCCTGTATCCAGTGATGTGATCCTGAGTCTGGCTCGGGGTTACCGCTTGTGGTACTGAAATTGCAGCCCGAGCCAGACTCGGGGTTACCGCTAGGGAGGTTAAAGAGCCTCCAACCCGGCCCACGTCACTGCACTGGCTGGATTCAACACCCGATGTCACCGGGTCCGTCTCACCCACAGTGCATGCGCACGTGCATAACACTTGTTAAAGGATGGCCACTGCACACGTGCCCCTCACAGAGGACAGCACAAGGCTGTCAACAAGGGAAGAAGAGGAGGGTAATCCAGGGATTGGGAGCCCGCCTCCTAATGGAGAAACATATGTCTGCCACTAGGGGGAGTGTAACGCTTCAAGCCACTGTTGATCCCATGGCAAAACATGCCTGATAAAAAAGTGTATACAGGGAGCATCAATTAAACAAAGCAGTTGGCGAGGCAATGCCAAAAGGACAAAAGGAGCGGCTGCTGCAGGAATTCCATCCCAGTCTGTGCCCAAGGCACACACATATGCCAAGCAATTACAACATGTTATTAATAATAAAATCAATTTGTCTGCAGTCATAATCTCACCACAAAGGATCACACACGATTTCAAATGGATCCTAAAATTAAAATAAAGAGTATTTTTGGAATCTATGTTTGACCCAATTTTCAAAATTCCAGGTTCAAGGCTGATGCTACCCACCCCTATTTCTTCCTATTGTTTAGATTGTGGCACTGCCTTATATTCTAAGTGGCCAAATGTCACTATCTGTCTTAGTCCAGAAAAAATGATAAAGGTCTGCATTCTTTTCCATGTTTTCTAACCTAAAATGATGGATTGGAGTCAGTCTGATGTAAAGTCTGTTGATGCAAGTCCATTTAGGTCTAGCCAGCTACAGATCTAATATAGGTCCCAAAAGTTCACATTTTTAAATGGAATTAAACGCTGAATGGACACCATCACGTTCTGTTCTGATTCAGCAGGGGTTCACCAGTTGGCATCTATGTGATTCATATTACATTGTAATAATTTGTTACTGAGAGGGCCACTTACATTATTTTACATACATAGATTTGGATAGAGTGGAGAGTGATTAGAACACATTAGAACTCTTCCTCCTGTCCCTATCCTGGGTCTGCCCCGCCCACAATCCCTGGGCATGCATGGGTGGGAAGTTTGAACCCATAAGAGAAAAGCTGCAGACAGCCTGTGCCAGAGCCTCCATCCTGGGGTGAGTAAGCTCACCCTCTCTCCTGCCTCCCACTGTATAAATCTAATTTAAGGGGTACTCTGTGCATACTTTGATGCAAGGGGGGCTTTGGTGAGCAGAGTTCCCCTTTACATTAGAGTCAACAGAGCATCCCTCTTACAATGCAAGTTGGGGGCCCTGTACGGGCTCTGATGCAAGGGCGGGCTCTGTGCAGACTCTGATGCAAGGGGGGGGGCTCTGTGCAGACTCTGATGCAAGGGAAGTCTGTGCAGAGTTTGATGCGGGGGGGGGGGGGGGGGCTCTGTGCAGACTCAGCAGGCCCAGTGTTTGCTGTGGAGGGAGGGAGAGAGCGAATAAGGTGAGCGGTGAGTGATGGGGGGATCATAGGATAATGTTCAGATCGCCCAACTTCTTACCAGACTGTGCTTGATCGCTCTTCACAGGAGGTATCAGTCAGTAAATGTCCCCCCCATACTATCAATGCATAGAATGATAGAATGCACCCCACAATCATACACAGGGACCCCAATTATTACATATACTGCCCCCCTCACCAGCTGTACAGGAATACTTCAGCTGAATATCGGGGGGGGGGGGGTTGAAATGACTGCTCAGATTATCATTTTTACTGCCTCCCTCCCCTCTGAAATTTCCTCAAAGAGTGGGTAATTTGCAGGGGTTAGGAGTATGTAATTTACAGGGTGCAAGTGTCAGGAGTGTGTAATTTACAGGGTGCAGGTGTCAGGAGTGTGTAATGTACAGGGTGCAGGTGTCAGGAGTGTGTAATGTGCAGGGTGCAGGTGTCAGGAGTGTCTAATGTACAGGGTGCAGGTGTGAGGAGTGTCTAATGTAAAGGGTGCAGGTGTGAGGAGTATCTAATGTACAGGGTGTAGGGGTCAGGGGTGTGTAATGTACAGAGTGTAGGGGTCAGGAGTGTGTAATGTACAGAGTGTAGGGGTCAGCAGTGTGTAATGTACAGGGTGTAGGGGTTAGGAGTATGTAATGTACAGGGGTGAGAGTCATGGCACAAGTAGGGGGTCCTGTGAAGAACAGACAGAATGAAGGTGTTCACTGTACACTCTGTTAGAAAGACCCTCCATTCCTTTGTAGTCTCTAATGGGGCCTGGCTAATGACTAATGCCTCAGAACCTTCTTAACAGATACAGCTGCTGGCACTGATAAAAAAACCTTTAAGACAAAATAACTCTATAAATGGGAAAAATGTTTTAATAAGCCGTGTGCCGAATGATTTCCTTTAAAGCCAGTCCCATTACAGTTGTAGTTACACTTCTTACTACTTCAACATTTTGTTATTAAAAATACCAGTGAGAGGGTTCACTTTTCCTTTGATGTAGTTTAGGGGAAAAGTGTGAGCAAGGTTAAGAGAAAATGTCCGGCCTGAAAATGCAAAACTGTTATTCTTGACAAGTCCGCAGGACATTAAATGAAATAATGCATGAGTTTTTTGTAAATATTATTCTCCACTTTTTTCTGGTTTGAGTCTGGGACAGAAAACCTTTATGAATCTCTACTTAAGCCTATTAAGCCTCTACTTCAATCCACCTTTTGCAATTAATAGAAAATACATTTATTCTAACACCAGGTTTGCTAAATGGAGCTTTTTAGGAATGTGTTCTTTTTCTCACCAAGAATTGCCCATAGGAACTTTTCTGACTCACCAACCTCTGCGTTATATGTAAATAATGGAAAGGGTTCCACCTATTCACCACTACTGGACCACAGCAGACTCTTCAGTTACAGCCTAGAGGCTAGATTCTATCATCTCTTCTGCTGTTTTCATAGCGGTTTGAAAATATCTTTGAAGCGGGGCCAAGGCATACAACATGCTTCCAGATATGGGTGGACACCAGTGCATCAAGAAAACAAAGTATTGTTTGATTTAACTCTGCCAACTAGTAATAGATTTATTTGAAAGAAATGGAGAATTCCCCATGGGGTTTTTTAGCAGCAAGTATGATTCAAAAAGGTTCATAAAAATCACTAATTTTATTTAATGCAAGACAATTTGGACTAGGAAGGAGAATCAAACAGTTGATAATACCATGGTGTATAATTTCGGAAAATATACATCAAAGGATGTTACCCCACAGTGTTTTTTAATGATGGTTATACTGCCCGATATTAGGAAATGCCCCAATGCATTTCGACCTTAAAGATTATGATCTTCTTCAGGGGGTTTCTTACATCAAAAAAGACAAATTTCAATATTATAGAATATGATCTACAATCACATTCCTTTATACTTATTATATAATATTGAAATTTTTAAGTAAAAATAAAAACTCCCTGAAGAAGACCATAATCTTTAAGGTCGAAATACATTGGGGAATTTCCTACCATCGGACAGTATAACCATAATTAAATAACACTGTGGGGTAGCATCGTTTGATGTATATTTTCCAAAATTATACTTCATGGTATTATCAACTGTTTGATTCTCCTTCCTAGTCCAAATTGTCTCGCATTATATACACCAGAGCTCATATTTTAACTTCTGTACTATTGATGTCCAATTGTCTTTTGATAAATACAATTAGTGATTTTTATGAACCTTTTTGACACATACTCGCTGCTAAAAAACCCCATGGGGAATTCTCAATTTTTTTCAAATACTTGTATTGGGGAGCGCAGCCCTATCAGACTCCCATATATGTGTCATTCCATGCACTAGTAATAGATTGTCTTAGATCTACTACAACCAGGGAATGATGCTTTCTGGTCTTAGGTTAATATAGCAGAGGGCATCAGAGCAAATGATGGTAATGTTGACAAATGGTAGACAATAGCTTATGTGACAAAGGAAAAAAATGGTTCCATCTTTTTTAGTTCATAATGAAATAAAGGGTCTCATTAGTTTAATAAAATAAACTTTAGCTATATTGAATGGATCAAAGCTAGATGCTCTGCCAGTTTTTCGTTGCTATTTGTGTGCCCATTTGGAAACTTTCCTTCTTTTCCTGTGGGGTTACCAAGACAGAAGTGAGGGGAAATCTCTCCAATAAAGACAAACAGCACATACATAATATCTGACCAATACTTTATCCTTTCCGATGCTATGCTCAAATTTAAAAAAGTACATTGAGTCTTTCTGTCAGTGTGAAACTTCCTGCCTGTACAATGCAGGTGAAATTCTTTCCAGGCTCCTACAAATACGATTTAAGTAAGTAAGTAAGTAAATAAGAATAAGTAAATTAACATTTTTTTACCTGAAAAAAAAGTGCATTTATTATAATCATTATTCTTTTTTAATGAACTTATCCTTTAAGAGTACATACTTGGAATAGATTTTTTTAAATCAGTTTAGTGTCACTTTAACCAGTTCCCGACCAGCGCACACCGATGTATGTCAGAAGAATGGCATGGGCAGGCATATTGGCGTACAGGTACGTCCAATCTTTAATGCCGCCCTGCCATCGCAAGCGCGCCACCGCCGGCGTGCTCGCGCGCTGGTCGGGACTCCCGTGAGTCCTGTCGTGGGTCCCGCGGACTCGATCGCCGCGATCATCTCACGGGGCAGCTGAATGGAGAGATGCCGCTGTAAACAGCATCTCCCGCTCTTCCTAGCAAATAGTGACGCTGATCTTTGCTCCATGTGATTGGAGCAGAGATCAGTGTTCACTAAATGAAAGATCAGCCCCCAACAGTTAGTAACACACCCCTAGGAACACTACACTGCCACCCACTGGTTAACCCCTTCACTGCCAGTGTCATTTACACAAGAATTACTGCATTTATATAGCAGTGATTGCTGTATAAATGACAATGGTCCCAAAAATGTGTCAAAAATGTCTGATGTGTCTGCCATAATGTTGCAGTCACAATAAAAATCGCTGATTGCCGCCGATTGCCGCCATTACTAGTAAAAAAAATATATATTAATAAAAATGCCATAAAACTATCCCCTATTTTGTAAACGCTATAAGTTTTGCGCAAACCAATCAATAATCGCTTATTGCGATTTTTTTTAATCAAAAATATGTAGAAGAATACGTATCGGCCCAAACTGAGGGAATTTTTTTTTTTTAATATATATATTTTTGGGGGATATTTCTTATAACAAAAAGTAAAAAATAATGCGTTTTTTTCAAAATTGTCGCTCTATTTTTGTTTATAGCGCAAAAAATAAATACCGCAGGGGTGATCAAATACCACCAAAAGAAAGCTCTATTTGTGGGGAAAAAAGGACGTCAATTTTGTTTGGGAGCCACGTCGCATGACCGCGCAATTGTCAGTTAAAGCGACGCAGCCCCGAATCGCAAAAAGTGGTCTGGTCTTTGGCCAGCAAAATGGTCTGGGGCTGAAGTGGTTAAATAACACACGTTATCATTTCTGCAGACTGATCTTTTTACCGTATGTATACTTTATAATGTTTACCATAGTTGCGCTAATTTATACTGATACAAATGACAATCACTAACAATAAATATATAACACATGCAGTTTGCACCAAATGAAAGGTAAATTTAAACAAAGAAAAGTCCAAGTGCAGTAAAAAGTTTGTGAAAATAGATAAAGGGGTCCTCTTCTTAAATGCTGAAAAAGATCCGTGTGTACAGTGGACATCTATCACCATTTAAAAAGATCCAAGCCGAGATATCACCACCTTATTATGGGAAAAATGCAAGCTTACCAGCTTCATAAGACCCTCTAATTAAAGAAAAGTCAGCAGAGCATGTAGCCAAACAATCCGGCCAGGGTCTTTCAGGAGCATTTCTACAGGATCCCCTCAGAGGCAGATGTTTAGACAGTGATGATTAGGGATGAGCCAAACACCCCCCCCCCCCCCCTCGGTTCGGTTCCAGAACTTGAGAACAGACAAAAACGTGAAAAATCAAAAGTGATAATTGTAAAGGCTTATATGGAAGTTATTACTATAAGTGGTTGGGGACCGGGTAATGCCCCAGGGGACATGTAGCAATGCAAGAAAAAGGTTTTTAAAATGGCAGTTTTTTCAGGAGCAGTGATTTTAATAATGCTTAAAGTGAAACAATAAAAATGAAATATTCCTTTAAACATCTTGCATGGGGGGGTCCACTTAGTCTGCCTGTAAAGTAGCGCATTTTCCCCATGTTTAGAAAATGACCACAGCAAAATTACAGTTCTAAAGGAAAAAATTTAACTTAAAACTGTTCATGTCTGTAATGTAATGGCAGATTCCAGCAATATACATAAAAAATAATAAAAAAAACTGCATGGGTTCCACCCCCCAAGTCCATACCAGACCCTTAGGATCTGGTATAAATATTAATATGAACTCCACGCCAACATTTTTTTAAACAATAATGTGGGCCCCCCCCCCCCCCAAATCCATACCAGACCCAAAGGGCCTGGTATGGACGGGGGGAACCCATGGCATTTTTTTCAAAATTCTGTCAAAGGACCCCCCTTAACCACTTCAATACACTATATTATATATCGCACACTGCGCTATATACCCTGCATTCCTCTTTGCAGATCCTCTCCAAGTCATTAAGGTTTTCAAGGCTGACATTTGGTAACTCGAACCTTCAGCTCCCCCCTAATATTTTCTATAAGATTAGGGTCTGGAGACTGACTAGGCCACTCTAGGACCTTAATATGCTTCTTCTGGAGCTACTCCTTTGTTGCCTTGGCCATGTGTTTTGGGTCATTGTCATGCTGGAATACCCATCTACGACCATTTCTAGTGCCCATGCTGAAGATTTGATGGTACATGGCCCTGTCTATCATCCCTTTGATGCAGTGAAGTTGCAGTGAAGTTGTCCTGTCCCCTTAGCAGAAAAACTCCCCCAAAGCATAATGTTTCCACCTCCATGTTTGACGTGGCATCACAGGCAGCATTCCTCCTCCAAACATGGTGAGTTGAGTTGATGCCAAAGAACTCGATTTTGGCCTCATCTTACCACAACACTTTCACCCAGTTTTCCTATGAAACATTCAGATGTTTGTTAGCAAGTTTCAGATGGGCCCTACGTGTCCTTCACAGCGTAGTGTGGTACCAATTGTTTTCTTGGTGACTATGGTCCCAGCTGCCTTGAGATCATTGACAAGATTATCCTGTGTAGTTCTGGGCTGATTCCTCACCATTCTCATGATCACTGAAACTCCATGAGATGAGATCTTACATGGACACCCATACTGAGGGTCATTGACAGTTATTTTTTGTTTCTTCCATTTGCATATAAACGCACTAACTGTTGTCACCCTCTCACCAAGCTGCTTGGCGGTGGTCTTTTAGCCCATTCCAGCCTTGTTTAGGTCTACAGTCTTGTCCCTGACATCCTTGGACAGCTCTTTGGTCTTGGCCATGGTGGAGACATTGGAATCTGATTGATTGATTCTGTGGACAGGTGTCTTTTATACAGGTAACAAGCTGACATAGTGAGCACTCCCTTCAAGAGAGTGCTCTTAATCTCACTTGTTACCTGTATAGAAGACACCTCGGAGCCAGAAATCTTACTGATTGATAGAGTATCAAATACTCATTAAAATGCAAATCAATTTATAACTTTTTTGAAATGCATTTTTTTGGGATATTTTTGTTGTTATTCTGTCTCTCACTGTTAAAATAAACCTACAATTAAAATTATAGACTGATCATTTCTTTGTCAGTGGGCAAATGTACAAAATCAACGGGATCAAATACTTTTTTCCCTTACTGTATATATATACAGTAATTCCCTTACATATATATACATATACAAATACACTGCCACTAGCTAACTAACCTGCCTGCCTAATCTAGCTCAATCCCTCTATCTGCGTCCACTATAACACACTATATGGGGCTGTGTAAGCAGCCTTATATAGTGTGGGGCATGGGCTTAGACCTCCTGAGCCCCAATTGGCCTTTGGCCAATTATGGCTCTCGCTAAGGAGCACGCTGTGATTGGCCAAAGCATGCAGGTCAGGTGTATGCTTTGGCCAATCATCATACAGCAATGCACTGCGGTCTTGCAGTGCATTATGGGGCTTTTGAATTTGCTGCGAACGCCCCATAAAATTCACTGTTCAGTGAGCGGGCGAACATCCGATGTTCGAGTCGAACTAGTGATTATGCCAGCAATATCCTAATAGGTTACTCCCCAAAAACATGGAAGAAAATGCTCCAAATAGTGTAAAAGCTTTTGACTTAATTTATTAAAATTGAAAATTGCACTTACATCCATAAATCATAAAATGCACTATAAGGAAAATCTGCATGATGACATCAGCATGTTGCTCTTTCCTACGCGTTTCGTCACATGTGATGCCATCCAGGCTTGGTCGCCATGCTGCGCTATTGCTGTATATAAGCGGAATATGTGTGATCAAGCCTCGATCTGAGCTGCAGGCTGGCTTTCCTAAATGGCAACCAGCCCTTTATCCAAGTCTTTAAAAGTGTCAAATAAATAAAGTTACAGAATGAATTTACAGAACAAATTGTAATAATGCAAGAGATTCCATAATTCGACGTTTTATAGAGGCACTTGGCTGTTACCAATGGGTATTTTATTTGTGTTAATAGGTTATTGGGTAAACAAGGTAACATGTTATGAACTAATTGTATATATCTAATACTCTTTAAAAGAAACCTATCATACTTTTAAGGCCGAGTTTTGTAGGTATAAGACATCATATATCAATATATGCTAACATTGGTCTCACTCAATTATGGAGTATTTTTTTATTGGCACATTTTGTCTGCTGTAAATATTTTGTGAACAGCATTCAGGAAAAGATTTTCTCAAAATTAACAGTATCAAAAGTTATAATTACTTTTTTCTTACAGGGAACTAATCCTACTGAGTTGTAAGAACTAGAAGGATTTATTTACCCCTGGGAAGTAAAATTGGTCACAGTTGGCCAGGGGTGTTTGCATCATCTTTCTTGGGGCTAAAACTGTTGGAATTGATGAGAGGATGAGCTTGATGGACATTTGTCTTTTCCCAACCCAAATAACTATATAAGTATATAAAATCAGCTTTATTTCTTTAAATAGAACCATTAATTTGTATCTAGCATATTGTAGTTGTAACAGAAAATACATTTTCTAAGACTATTGTCATGCTATTCTGTATATATTGATCACCATACAATTCATTTGAAAACCTGTAAATATCTCCTTTGTGTAGACATCCAAAAGCCCTAATACAGACTACTGATGGGTACCACCATCTTAAATTAGTCGCAGCAAATTCGGAGTCACTCAAGTGTATGTAGAGGGATGTTGGGAGATAAAGAGAGTGGTGGATATTGTGGGCCCGCACTGAGAGTAATTTGACGATTATTATTATCATTGTTATTATTATTTTTAATATACAGATTCTATATAGTGCCAACAGTTTGTGCAGTGCTTTACCAAATATAGGGGAAAATACAGTTTCAATACAATTCAATACAAGAGGGTTCGGAGGGCTCTGTTTGTCAGAGCTTGCATTCTAAAAGGAAGAGTCAAGTGATTCAAAAGATAACTATTTATCACTTAGAGGAAGGATAGGCCTCTCTGAAGAGATGAGTTTTCATGGATCACCGTAATGTGGAGAGAGTAGGAGATAGTAGGACAGATTAAATTAAGGAGTTTCAGAGGATGGCAGAGGCTCTGGAGAAGTCCTGAAGATGAGCATGGGAGGAGGTGACGAGGGAGCAAGGAGGTCCTGGGAGGAGATAAGAGAGCGGTTTTATTGGTATTTGGAGACAAAGTTTGTGGTGTACAGTACTGTGCATAAAGTTTGAAGGCAGGTGTGAAGAATTGCTGTAAAGTAAGAATGCTTTCAAAAATATATATTTTAATTGAAGTGAAGTGAACGAACAGAATAAAAATCTAAATCAAATCAATATTTGATGTTACTACCCTTTAGCTTCAAACCAACATCAATTCTTCTAGGTACACTTGCACACAGTTTTTGAAGGAACTCAGCAGGTAATTAGTTGTAAACATTAAATTAACCATAGATCTGTGGATGTAGGCTGCCTGAAATCCATCTGTCTCTAAACGTAATCCCAGACATACATGACTATGTTGAGATCAGGGCTCTGTGGGGGCCAAATCATCACTTTCAGGACTCCTCTTTACGCTGAAGATAGTTCTTAATTACATTGCCGGTATGTTTGGGGCTGTTATTCTTCTGCAGAGTAAATTTACTAGTAATCTTTTATTTGGGATTGCGACATTGCGGCGGACAAATCGGACACTTTTGACACTTTTTTGGGACCGCTGACATTTATACAGCGATCAGAGCTAAAAAATAGCCACTGATTACTGTATAAATGTCACTGGCAGGGAAGGGGTTAGCACTAGGGGGTGATTGAGGGGTTAAATGTGTTCCCTCAGTGTGTTCTAACTAGGGGGGTGGTACTGTCTTGAGGAGGAGACTGATCAGTGTTCCTGTATACTAGGAACACATGATCTGTCTCCTCTCCCCTGTCAGAACGTGGATTTGTGTGTTTACACACAGAGATCCTCGTTCTGGCTTTGTCAGGAGTGATCTCATGTACTTGTTGAACATCACAGCCGCTGGGCACGCGCATCGTCTCCTCAGTACCGCGGCAGCGTGTGCACGTCCCTTATACCCCTTAAAGCGTCTGCTGTACTGCTACGGCAAACACAAAAAAAAAACAAGACTTTAATTCTTAAGTAGAATTATAGGCACAATTTTCTTTTTTATCATTTTGGAAAGAGTAAGAGAGGGTTATGCTCCCTGATGGGGGGTTTTTTTCGCCATTGGTGTCTCATTGGAGACCTTCAATTCCTGTCCCATAACCAAAGCAGGAAGCAGGAAGTGAGTTGAAATCCCTACAAGTTAAAGGAATTATCTTAGGACCCCCAGGTCACCAGAACCAGTGTCCCCAATAGAAGATTTCCCCTCTATTTCTTTTCTGGGGACAACCCAAACTTTGGGATTTTCTTTTACTTTCAGACAGTAATAAAAATCTGACAGGGGTTGTAATCCATCTCCAGTCTGTCCAAAACAAAAAAAACTTTTGTCTTTAGTTATACTTCAAGTAAATGATTTTCATTTTTAGGTTTCTATGCATTAATGTGGAGATAACTGATCCAAAAAAAGGTAGAAACTACTCAAAATTTACTTTTATACTTTTACAATCCCTGAATACCGCATGCCTGGACCAGTACTTATTTACCTCATGCATTTTCAATAGTGTTCTTAATGCTTAGCAATACAAGCAGATACTAATTCATCATGTCATACCATTGGGACCCAAATTTATTCTACAGCAGGACAACGATCCCAAACATACAGCCAATGTCGTTAAGAACGATCTTCAGCATAAAGAAGAACAAAGAGTCTTGGGTGTGATGATTTGGCCCCCACAGAGTCCTGAGCTCAACATCATTTTGTCTGTGATTACAAGAGACGGAAGGATTTGAGGCAGCCTACATCCATAGAAAATCTGTGGTTAGTTCTCCATGTTTGGAACAACCTACTCGCCAAATTCCTTTCAAAACTATGTGCAAGTGTACCTTCTATTTTGAAGGCAAAGGGTGGTCACACCAAATATTAATTTGATTTGGATTTCCCATCTGTTTATTTACTTTCCGTTTTGTTAATTGATTAAAAATCAACTATTAACACTTCTGTTTCTGAAAGCATTCCTAATTTACAGCATTTTTCGCACCTGTCTAAACATCTGCACAATACTGTAGCTGGGGGAAGTGTTGTGGATGGCTTTGTAGGTTGTTAGTGTTTTGAATTTTATTCTTTGGGTGGCAGAGAGCAGTAGGGGACACTGAACGGTTGGTAAAATGGATGAGTCTGGCAGCAAGATTCATGATGGACTAAAGGGGAATAGCCAATGTAAGGGTAGACCAACAAGGAGGGAGTTGCAATAGGCAAGGCTAGAGATAACCGGGAGTGAAAATGCCACGTACCTGGTGGTTGAGCCCACGGATGCTGGGAGCGGCAACTCGTATTCCTCCGGCTCAGGAACTCCTGGTAGAGAGGACAGAGGTTCGAGAGCGCGGAAGGGGCACAAGCGCCTAGCAGGACACCGGTGCAAGGGCTAGTCCAGCTCCAGGAACTGAGGAGGACCAGATGCAGGCTGGAACTGGGGTCAGCAGGAAGCAGGAGCTGCAGGAACACACATGCTGGAGAGGCGGGGAAGGTGTCTTGTAGTACGGTTCACTCTGCAGACCTTCAAGCAGGTAGAGTAGAATACTGGAAGGCAGGAACAGTAGTGGAACAGCAGGCTAGATGTAGTCGTGGACAGGCCGGGTCAGGAACAGGCAGGCAGGTAAGGCACCGAATCAGCAGGCAGGAGAATCTTCAGACAAGCCGGGGTCGTAGGCAGGCAGCAAGCAAGGAGTCGTCAGGGGTAAGCCGAGTCACAAGAGTAAGCAGGAATAAGACAGGTACAGGGGGGTCTCTTCAGGAACGCTGTAGACCGGATAGCAAGGAGTGAAGGTAACAGGTCCCTTTAAATAACGTCATGCCGCGTGCACGTTCACACCAACCTCTCTGCGTAAACCGGCGTGCGCCCAACATCACTAGCGCGCACCCGCCTGCACCCGGCAGCAACAGCGCGCACCCGCGTGCACCCACCAGCGTTAATGCGCACCCGCGTGCGCCCACCCGCGTTAGTGCGCACCCGCGTGCGCCGACTGCCACTTTTACCAAGGACTTTGCGGATAGAACCGATCGGGCTGACCTTCTTGACAGAATAACAGAAACTAGAGCACTGTAGATATGTGGGCTGAGGATCAAAGCCACTTCAGGCAAGGCCAGAGAATGTTTGAACAGCAGGACCATTGTGGTTGTATACCTAGGACTGGTAATAGGGCATTGCTGCCATTGACTTGTTGCTGCTAGTGGAGGCTGAGCACAAAGGGAGTTGACATTTGACTAGCAGCCTTTACCAATGCATGCAGACTTTACTGCAACTGTATATATGTGCACCACTGTGAGGACTGAGCCCCAACGCTAGCTGGCTGAAGAACTAGGGCAAAGTACTGTATCTTTGGATAAGCTGCTCTATAAGGACTTCATCTACTGCCTATAGTAAGGCTTTCCATTGCAGTAGACCTGGGTCTTTGCATAGTCATTCCTAGAGTGCACTCTAGCAATATAGCAGTATAGTTATTACAATACTGTACATCACTGCAGTTAATGTTATCTATGCCTTTGCTTTATGCGTATTTGTAGGTTATCAGGTATAGATCAATTCAACTATATAGGGCTCTACAGAAAGCTGCTACATGCTAGTGATCATACTAGTCTAGTGAATTGTGGTTGAATAAATCATTGATTTGCTAATTTATGAATTTACTGCCATATACTTTAGCTCATAGCAATATACTAAGTTCCACTAATCAGCCTGGTGTCTAAATCCTGATACTGAATTTTAGTTGTGTGCAGATTATTTACCTTTGTGGTCTCAACAATAATTGCAATTTCTATTTGCTTAACCTGGTGTGTCAGAGGGGCCAAGGCTGTCCACAGAGTCGAGGCAAAGAACAAAGAACTCAAACTATCAAGTGGATCCTCTGGGCGTAGCACTACATTTTCAACAAAAGAGTTGATCTTTAAATTCTAATATGATGGTATGCAGAATTAAAGTGTTTGTTGACCCCCCCCCCCCCCAAAAAAAAAAAAATATATATATATATATATATCCTTGTCCCTTAAAGCAAATTAAACAGCACAATGCTTGTGCTATGTAATTTGCCCCTCTCTAAACTGTAAAAAAAAAAACAGCTTGAACCTGGAACTTCCTGTATCCCCTCTCTGGTCTGACCATATTCAGGGCTGCTGAGCCCAGACCACCGTGATCAGAGTATGTCCCTGCATCATCCGCAGCCCTGCTCTCAGCTCTCATCTCTTCCCCTCACCCCTTCCTCCCCGCCTGTCTGTTTTGTCTGTGTCTCTGTCCCCGCCCCCCTTCTCCGCACTGTTAGTAAAATAAAAAAGTTACAATGGTCACTGCCAGCCCCTCATTAGGGCCTGGCATACCACACTGTGTTGTTCTTTTATAAAAACAAGGCTTGTAAATGCCTGTTTAGAGCAATCTTCAGGCTGTCACATGACTCTCGGCTGGTTTCCAGGGCTACTGCAGGAGGGGCTGAGCGGCCATGTGATCTCCCCAGCTGACATCAGAGGGAAATCCTCCTGCAGTATCCATGTATCGGAGGTATACAGCATCCGCGAGTCATGTGACCAGCCGGAAGACAGCTCTAAACAGGTATTTAGAAGCTTTATTTTTTTTATAAAAGACTAACACAGTGTGCTATGCCAGGCTCTAATAGAGGGGATGGCATAGACCAGGGTTGCCCAAGGACAGCCTTTTGAAGAGCAAGGGCCACTTAAACGACTTTGTAACCAGTTGCAGGCCGCAATGAGCAGAGTGGGCAGATGACAGCTCCGCGTCCACTCTGCCTATGCAAAGTGGACACAGACACAGCCCACTCTTCTCTATGGGCCCTATGATCTGATCAAATAGAAGGGGATGGATCCACTTCTGTTTTTTTAGCAGATCTGATTGGAGGTAGGCGGGCATGAATGGACACAAGTCTGTTTATATCTGCCGCTCCAGAGAGGTGAATGGAGGGTTCGATTAGGTCAGACACTGATGGTCGGCGGTCTACCTCCACCATGGGTGCAACGCAGTGCACCTGTGGCTTTCCTGTGGGTTAGCTGTACTTTGCCATAGAATTCTATATTATTTCCTGCAGGTGCGGTGCACTTTCTGAAAGTGCACCAAACCCACAGGTAAAACCAGAAGTCTATGGCTCAGTGCAGGCAAGCCACAGGTGCTCTGCACTACACCCGCAGATCAGTTTGAAAGCAGGCCAGTAACAGATATGTCCCTATATACACTGTGATTTTAGTAATAAACTTGCTGTCGCGGGCACAGTGCATTTGGTATCACTCCGCCTATGACAGTAGCCGGTGCTATACAGTAAGCATTGGCTTATGCAGCTCTGTTCTGCAGCTGCTTGCTTTATCTACCGCTGGTTTCATTCACAAAACTGATGCTCTGGCATGGCGGGTAGGCAACCTGCAATCTGGGCTTGCCAACCCGCCATCCCAGAGCAGGAGGTCGCGGGCCACATCAGAGGGCTCCGCGGGCCACATGTGGCCCCCGGGCCACTGGTTGGGCACCCCTGGCATAGACTGTATTAAATGGGTTTACAAACACTTTATTGAAGAATTACCAAACTCAACATATCTTTTTTTTGTTTATTCTTTTCATGATTCCAAGGTGGTCTTTGTTATTACCTTGTATTTAATTAGGTAATTTTGGTTCTGTACAGTATTACTAGGTATATATAATGGTATGGACCCCTCTATATTGCCTGAACTTGGTTGGCCTTTGATGGTCCATCTTGAGGACTCTTCTACCTATGAGGGTATTTAGGAAGGGTTTTTGTTTTGTTTCTTTGATAAAGGGGTTCTAAATGTAGACCCCACCTTCTGTGTCCAGCCGCCCCCTTCAGCCCCCTTAATACTTACCTGAGCCCATCTCCACCCAATGATGTTGCACAAGAGGCTCGGCTTTCCGGGACTCTCCCTCCTTATTTGCTGAGACAGCAACGGCTTGGCTTGGGTGCCCCCATAGCAAGCTGCTTGCTGTGGGGCCACTCAGCGGGAGGGAGGGGCCAGGACAGCCGATGAGGGACCCAAGAGGAGGAGGATCGGGGCTGCTTTGTGCAAAACCACTGCACAAAGCAGGTAAGTATAATATGTTTATTATTTTTCAGCAAAAAAAAAAAAATAGACTTAAGTATAATTTTAAGTGTATTTTTTATTCTTGTGCGAATTCTTTAATAAAAATGTTATGGAACAAAAAGAAAGATTAACCAAAATCAATAAATACACAACAATGTTAAAAAAGCACAATTCTGATAAATCATCCATTATTATGTATTAATCAAAGTTAAAAACCTTCATTTTTCCTGCCTCTATAGAAACACTATCCACAAAATGTTCTAAAAAAAAAGTCACTTGTTTAATGAAGAACACTACTCTACAAGTCCTGTGCCATTCACTGTCTTCACTCGTACCTGATCACATAATCAGTAGTGTTCACTTAGTTTTTACATAACAAATCTGGTTCACAGATGTGCTGAATTATGGCGCACATTAGATTTGCTGCAGAATATATAAACCATTCCCAGTAGTCGCTGCCATCAATGTAGCGTACGTTGATACTTCCACAGTCACACAGACACGCAAGAACTGGTTTGTGTGGGTATGGAAGTCAATTAAGCTGGTACTTCTGGATTTTGGGAATACTAGAGCAACCCTACAAAACTCATAAAACACAAAAAAGACACACAAACTCAGTGTAGACAGCTAAAGATATCTTAACCACCACAAACTATTAGAATACAGATTATTTTGGAAAATTATATATGGACAATACCATAGACTTTATAGGCACAAGTACACAAGGTTTAATAAAAAATTTTTACATTTTATTACAAAAAATAGCTAAAATATAGACATGTTAAAAAGTTAAACAAAGCAGATATTGCCTGGAAAATACAAATAACACCACCTTAACCACCAAAACCCATTTCCACTAAGAGTATGGCATCCAAGTGGAACAATAACCAGTATCCAGTCGGACTCGGTGTGGGTAGATGTAGTATACTTAATGCTCTACATGTTGCGCACTTGAGCACTACCTCAGGAACTTAGGCAAATATTCTAAACAAACAAAAACAAATAATTCAAAAGGAGTAACAATACTGAACATGGTCATAATATTATCTAACATGGCATTAGTTGTCAACACACCGACCGGCGCTAGGCCACCCAGACACCACACCACGACGACAATGGAGCACACCGCAAATGTGGAGATGCACATATAGCAGGCAACCACCACCCAACCTAGTGCATAGTAATCTGACAGAAACTTAATAACTATTAATAGAAGGTTCTTATTAAGTTTCAAAATAGATATGAAGTAGCAAGATATAAAGGCAAACTAAGGCTCAAGCATAAGTAACGTACGGACTTACGGTATAAAATCGCACACAGTATACGAATACACTGGCCAAGTACAAAGAAAAATAAGCTGGGCGGGATGTGCAGAGTAGATCATTAGTCCAGCAACATGTCTAAAAAATATATAATGCAATTAATACAGCAGTATGGACTTTATTATGCAATATCTGGAAGAGGATGGTAATTTAAGATATGTGTAAAGCCGCGTACACACGGGCGGACTGTATGGCCAACTTAGTCCGTCAGACAATCCGACGGACAGTCCGTCCTACTTTCGAATGAACGGACTTGACCACACACGATAAACAAAGAGTCCGTCGAAAGCTTGCGCGATGACGTGTACAGCACGTACAACGGGACTAGAAATAGGACGTCCAATACACAGCAATGCAACCTTTCGCCGTGTAAATCCTTTCTGAGCATGCGCCATACTTAGTCCGTTGAACTAGCCTACTCACGAGCGGACTGTCCGCTGAAACCAAAGTTGGACGGACAATATTACGGAAATTCCGAAATACTTAGTCCGCCAGACTGCACGCTGAAAAAGTCCGCTGAAGCCCACACACGAGCGGACTGTCCGCTGAAATGTGTTTCGACGGACTAAGTTGGCCAGACAGTCCGCCCGTGTGTACGCGGCTTAACATGGACTCACCCAGAGGCAGAGGGATGCTTATTAGCAAAAGATGTTCCCATATATAGGATAGATCTATGCCTCTGGCACTAAACAATCTAGAGGTGAACATTCTGTGTGATGTTCAATCCCTTAAGGGGGTAAACCCAGAGCAAGATGTACAGACACATACCATAAAAGATCCTCCACGCCGTCAACCTGTCAGGACTAATGCCACCAGATATGGTGGCAGTGAGTCTGCAGTATGGCCTGTGCTCCTATTGTGCTGCCCCACCTCTACATTGTAAAGCACTATGTAAACTGTTGACGCTATATAAATTGTTAATTATATATATATATATATGTCCCAAAGCAGGTGCCCAATGCTGACGGAGGTCGGCGATGATGTCACCTGGCCCAGCGACCAATAAATGCGCAAACGTTGCATGTAACATCAACATCAGGGGGGAAGAAAGGGCGCAATGCACAATAGGAAACACCAAACCAGGGGAACCGCCCCCTGGGAGGTACTCCATGTGCCGCAGCCCAGACACAAACCATGGGAGAACCATGGTAGTGGCTGGTGCCGAGGTGCTTAGCGGCCGCATATTCGCAGCCATTCACCCCTAGTGAACATCGTGAGCCACAGGCAGCACAAGCGCCAATTTTAGTTAGAACGTGGCACTTTCCCTAATTTTGTGTATCCACAGTTCCATCCTGTTGTGATATAAGTAATTTAGTTCAGATTATTATCGTCAAATAATAAAAAATATTAATTATTGTTTGGATTCTATCAAATGGCTCTAAAGCCCTTCATATATTACTGGGAATTTTACACCTCAATCTGACCTGAGGTTCTGATGATACAAAATGTGGTCATGCCGTGCTGCTCTATGTCAGTAATAATTCTAATGGCTACAGGATACTAGGATGGAAGATCTCATAAGCAGGGTAGCTTAGGTGTCCCACAAATTTGGCTTTATAATCTGGCCTTTCAACTAATGCAACTAACTGAGTGGAATATCCTTGACTCTAAGGTATTATGGCTTAGATTTCAAAGCTTTTCTATTGCCATATTTTTTACCTGGACTTTTGTGGTCCAATGGTACTGTAATGCATGATTTAGTGAAGCGTAATCTAGTGGTCAATCAATCCCTTAACCTTTGGCGCCTTTATAAGGACAAATATACCTTATCCTCCAAAACATCTCCATGATGTTCCTTTCTGGGTGACCCAAGATTTGTATGGGCATTCTCTAGACCTGGTGACTTTTACTGGTGGAGATCTCATGCTATAACCAATTTGTCATGTCTCCAAGAGGGCTCATTGCTTATTTCCTTCTCATGGCTCCAACAATTGAAAGACATTCCACCCTCTGAAATCTATCGTTATTTACAAATCTGACATTTTTACACTACGCACCATGCTCTAACAATCTCTGACTCCCACACTATGTATGTGGCAATTTGTCATACACACCCCAGAGATAAGGGAATGATCTCTTCATTGTATCAATGTTTGACTTCAGATGCTATCTCCCACAAACTTCCATATATGATCAAATTGAAGGAAGAGTTTGGGGAGCAATTTAAAGAGCAGGAATGGGACACTATGTGGATTAACCTCAAGAGATGTACCAAATCTGTAACAGTCTGTGATATTGAGGACTGATGAGGACTGGATCTCAGCCAGGGACCACTTTATTCAAGGAAAGTTTCTCCACAGAGTTTATTATACGCCGCATAGATTATCGGTTATGTATCCTACGACAGACGACTTATGCCCGAGATGCCTCAGGGAGGTGGGAAATGTAATCCATATGGTTTAATCCATTCCTACAAGACTTTTGGAGAGCAGTGATATTGTTACGGTATAAATGGGGTCCCCATTAGACTTGATCCTTTAGTCCTTTTGCTAGGGATTACTGGTAACTTAACTTCCAATACTCATGTCAAATTGTTTGTTTTTTATGCTGCATTTCGACTCTAGGAAGACCATTTTGTCTAACTGGAAGGCACCAGATCCTCCCTCAGTTTCTGCATGGAAAGCTATGGTTAATACCACTCTACTTTTATATAAGCTGACTTATATGGGCTGTAATTGCGCCAAAATTTTTTACAAAATCTGGTAGAAGCTAGGCATCTCACAATCTAATGTCATATGGTATTGGTGGGCTACGTTAACTGTTTCCTTCCCCCCTTTTACTCCCCCTTATTTTTTTCCCTTCTCTCCCGCTCCCCCTTTTTTCTTTCTTGGGTCTTGATTATTATTACGATATTACATTGCGCTTACGGCCTTACTGCTAATGCCACGTACACACGAACGGACTTTCCGGCAGACTAGGTCCAACGGAATCAATCTATCCGATGGACTCAATTCCTATCGGGTAAATCGTTTGTCTGTATGCTGGTCCAATGGACCAAATACGACGCAAGGGCAGTTATTGGCTACTGGCTATTGAACTTCCTTTTTTAGTCCTGTCGTACGTCGTCGCGTTCAAAACTAATGGACTTGAGAACGGACTTTAGTCCGTTCATGTGTGGGCAAGTCCTTTTGTTCGGAAGTCCGCCATAATTCCATCTAAAGTCCGCCGGGAAGATAGGTTTTTGCGATACGGCACTGTGTTGCTTTAACTGCACAGTCATGTGACACTATACCCAAACAAAATTTATGTCATTTTTCCCCACAAATAGAGCTTTCTTTTGGTGGTATTTGATCACCTCTACGGTTTTTATTTTTTGCGCTATAAACAAAAAAAAGAGCGACAATTTTGAAAAAAAAAACAATTTCTTACTTTCTAAAATAATACATTGCCTATTGAAAACGTCCAGTTGATGAAGAAACGCGTCTGGAGGAAGGCACGTAGTGATGTCACCAAGCCATCCGAATAGGAGGACAGGCTTCGTGTATATGCCGGCCGGCATTTTTTCGTTTTACTGCATTTTATCGATCTACTTTTGTAAGTGTTATTCCTAAGAATACATTTTGTATATTGTTTTAATGTATTACGCTATGGTGGTCCCTCTCTCTTTTCGGAGCCATTTTTGACAGCGTACGGACCTTGTTTGAAGGACGCAGCTTTTAACTATATGTGGTCCCTATCTGAGGTGTGGACATCTGCAAGCTTAGAGGCCCTAGGCTGGGTTTAGCCGATAGCCTTTAATGCTTGCTATTTGGTAAGCACAATCTACTTCTGGGTGATCGGGCACACTTTTGGAGTTCATGCATGTGCACTGTGGTGTTCATAATTCAGAGACTTTATGATTCTTTATTTATTTGTGATCACATTATCTGGCCTTAATTGGTTTGACACAATATATAGACAATTTGTAATTTAATTAAATTTTTATATTTTTATTTTGTATAGCGCAGCTTTTTTGATTTTATTTATTTATAAATACATATACAAAAGAAATATACAAAAACAAATGTATTCATCAGTTTAGGCCAATATATATTCTGCTACGTATTTTTGGTAAAAAATAATTGCAATAGACATATATTGATAGGACTGCGCAAAAGTTATAGTGTTTACAAAATAGGGGAAAGATTTAGGGACTTTTAATTTTTTTTTATTGTTTTTACTAGTAATGGCGGCGATCTGCGATTTTTAGCGGAGCTGCAACATTGCGGCGGACAAATCTGACCCTAGGTGACACTTTTTGGTGGCCAGTGACACCAATACATTGATCAGTGCTATAAAAATGCACTGATCACTGTATAAATGGCACTGGCAGGAAAGGAGTTAACACTAGGGGGCAATCAAGGGGTTAAATGTTCCCTAGGGAGGTGTTTCTAACTGTATGGGGATGGACTGACTGGTAGTAGAGAGAGATCGCTGTTTTTGATCACTAGGAACAGCTGGTCTCTCTCTCCTCCCCTGTCACAACGGGGATCCGCCTTTTTGCGGCAGACAAATCTGACCCTAAGTGACACAGCCGATGACTGATCACTGTACCGGCCCGCTGCCAGTACCATGTGATCAATGTGACCAATCACAGCAGATCATACGACAATTGTAAAGAATGGATGGCTTTCTTTTCATGCCGTCCTTTGTATACAATTTTGTTGCTAGCTGTGATTGGTCACATCACAGCCCATCAGTACCATGTGATTAGCTTTGATCAATCTTAGCTAATAACAACAAAAGACACTGAATTAACTAGTTTCATTCCGTAAAAATGGTTGCGTATACCAATGAAATTCATTGGTATAAGCAATTGTAATGTGCAAAAAAAAAAAAATCCTGATCACTTCCCAAGAACAGTACAGTGTTACAATGGTAACACTGTATTGCTCTGGTCACAGCATGTTAGAAAACAAAATCATAAAAAAAAAAAAAAGAAAGAAACTGGAGGCAACCCCCACTGTGTCTCCAGATGAAAATGGATAAAATGCACCCAGTACCCAAAGAGTTAGCCCTTGTACACACGGTCGGAGATTCCGACAGATTGTGTCCTATCGGACCGTTTTGTCTGATATTACGACTGTGTGTGGTCTCCATCGGACTGTTTCCATCGGAGTATCCGACGGGCCAAGTTTTCCAACTTGTCCGTAAAATTTTCCGACAAAATGCTCCGATCGGACATACTCCGATCATGTGTAGCCTACTCCAACGGACAACGTGCCACGCATGCTCAGATCAAATTCCTAGACCAAAGCTATTGGCTACTAGACTGAACGTAGTCCCGTCGTCATCAGTCGGATTTTCCGACAACTTTGTCCGACCGTGTGTATGCAACATTTCGGACAAAATCCAACGGATTTGGATGTCAGAATGTCCGACCGTGTTTACAAGGGCTTACATGTTAAGGTACATTCTTGATGTAGTACCCCCACAACAGGCATTATATAGATTGCTACTAGGATAGCAACTTCTGTACAGGAACTGCTAGTGGAGGGGGAGAGAAGAGAAGGGAAAGGGAAAAATGCATTCAAGGATCTATTAGAAGAAACCTTCGGTGACTGGATGAAATTATCAATACCGGGATTGCCGGTGGGACTAGAGAGAGTTTTTCCTTTTTTTATTTATTTTTCTTGTTTTTCATTTTTATTATTTCTTTGTTGCGCTGTTGCACTCCCATCAGTTAGGGGAGCCGTGAGGATAGCTGGTACCATACACTGATCTCTACCAGACGTAGTAGGCAAAAATGGATAAGCATTTTCAAATATCTATAGATTGTTGAATTATAACAAATATTAATGTACATTGACTGTATACCTGTGAAATCGTACCTCGTGGTGCCTTCAATTTCCATCAATAAAAACCCTTTTGTTGTTTAAAAAAAAAAGGTACATTCTTCTGTGGTCACAGATAGGGCCGCAAATAGGGGGGGGGGGACCAGCTCTCCAGGCCCAGGCACCATCAGTTCAGCAGCGGGCCTGCCTTTTGCCGCATGCACAATAGTCTTAAAGGCTGTGGCTTCCAGCAGTTTAATAAAACTTCTGTGTGTCCCATCAGTTCAGTAAAAGGGCCAGGAGGGCATAGGTCTAAATACTCATTCTCAACAGCAGTAATCCCCTGTGCCCTGACAAGTAATGAAAGGTCTGGCCTCTTCTTCTATATCAATCTGCTGGGGAGGCTGGAATGATTACTCTGCCTGATCCCAAAAATTAGAAAATAGTCCCTTCTCTATCCCCAGTCCCTGCTGCTGAACTGATGGAGCCCCGGGAACCTTTTTTTTTTTATTTCTGGGAGCCACGGCTGATGGAATTACGGTATGTTCCCAATAAGATCATTAAAATTCTAGTAAACACTCCTGTCTCCAGTCAAATGACAAGTTAAAAAAACAATAATGATTTACAAGGTTAACCACAGTACCTCTATCCACGGTATTCAACTTTTAGAGATGGGAATGAGGGACACCTATCAGCAAAAGTATGCAGGCATAGAACACACCCCTTGCCACGCCCCCCTTTAAGGAAAATTGTACAAAAAACTAAAAGATTGCTTCAACCCAAAAGTGCTTTTTTACCACTACTCTTCCTTTATATTAGCTTTTGGAATTTACAAATACAGAAATTTAGAAATCAGATGAAAGGTTTAGCACTGGGAAACGCTTTCTCATAGATAAAAAGTGCATTTTTTTATACATCTATATAGATCAGACCAAAATGAGGGACAAATGAGGAGGAATGAGGGACAGAGGGACATTGCTCCAAATCAGGGACAGTCCCTCGAAATCAGGCACAGTTGGGAGCTATGTATCTTACTCAACGAATTATATGTTGGTTACTCATCATCAGCAGTATAGCTGTAGTTTTTAATCTTGCCACAAGAGGGCTGTTGTAATGAGGAGGATCACCACCAGCATTGTGTGATGCCTCGATAGTTGTTTTCATTATGTTGGCAATCAGGTAATAACAATCACTGCAAACATACAGGTTATAAACTAAACTAAAATAACCATAGCATGAAATATCATAGTATATATTTCATCTATACGATATATAATATTTGTATATAATGTATATATAATATAAATGTACAGTATATATATATATATATATATATATATATATATATATAGTATCTCACAAAATTGAGTACACCCCCTCATATCTTTGTAAATATTTTATCTTTTCATGTGACAAAACTGAAGAAATTACATTTTGTTACAATCTAAAGTAGTGAGTGTACAGCTTGTATAACGGTGTAAATTTGCTGTCCCTTCAAAATAACTCAACACACAGCCATTAATGTCTAAACCGCTGGCAACAAAAGTGAGTACACCCCAGAAGTGATGAGAATATAGTGAGACACATCTCAGGTATTGTGTATGAAATGTATGACAAAGTTGAAGGAAGCAGAAAAATATATCATTAGGAAGATGAAAAATAGCCTTCAATGGGTCAAAGGTTGGGAGTTGGCCTCAAGAGATAATATGACCCAGCTTTTTAATACCATAGTTTGCTCAGATCTGTGGATTTTGAGGAAGGTTAGGGTTTCTCCACAATGGGGTATTTGGAGAAAGAGTATTGGGATTATGATACCTCGAGGTAGCTTGATGCCAGACCTGAACTAGTAGATTTAGATGGACTTTACATACAGTAAGTGACTAACTGCCTGCAGTCTTCTATTGAGTGCACACTGAGCCGTGCATATGCAGCTCAGCTTGCATTCCTGACACACTCCCATCCAGTGATGGCCCGTCCATTATGGGTGCAGGGGCGCCACCTCCCTCTAATCCATGGGCCAATAATCTACATGCAGGGCGCCAGCTGGGATGTCATGTACGGCACCAGCTGCCACTGCTCCTATCATTGCCCGATTGGCCAATCAAGGGGCCAATAACCCAGCACCCGGAAGTAGCTGGGGAAAAGAGGACAGCGGCCGGCGAGGAATTAGCTGCCAGATTGCTGTAATGAGGAGGTGAACATTTCTGTAGGCTGCTTTAAGTAATATAGAACATAACAGCAGGATCAATAAGTAAAAAAAAAAACTATATGAGAGGGGGACTCAGAAGAACAAAGAGTGCTGTGTTCATTTTAGTGACAGACTGCATCATATACTGTATGTCATTTTTGATTTTGCCTTCAGTACCACGTTAAGTCATTAAAGAAAAAAGCTTTCAGGATAACTTACATCAGGCTTCATTCTTTATGCACTTCTGAGAATGGTTCAGAAACCTACATATTTATACACAACCTTCAATGTCTTTCCGAGCTCCTTGTACACAGATGTTCTGTAAATTGCAATAGTATGTGTGTACTGTGGGGTTTCAGAATGTGAGTCCTTTTAAATTAGATGTTCCTTTTCCATGTAGTCAACAAGAAGGGGGTCTTCTAATGGTCCTTTAGTTGTAGGGAAAGTGTAGTACACTGTGGTATCTTCCATCATTGAATTACCATTGAATAATGGCAGGTTTGGCACCTAATAAATGTTCTGTAACTGCTGATCTGGGCTTAATTTTTTTTCACATGCTGATGGCTGATTCAAACATTCTGTTGGATAATTTTGAGCATGTGTCAATGGAAAGGTTGGTTGAGTTGGAAACACAGTTCCAACAGTCTTCCTTGCAAGGCAATGGTTTTCAAAACTTGCAGAAGTTGTTGTTGTTTATGAGATCGATCTAGCAATCTTTGGCCAGCCTAAGAAAATGTGTGCAGTGTAAACGTGTATTTTCATGTTATTGAACCAGGATGAAAGATCCCATTCGACTGGCTACATAAAAAAAAAAAAAACATGCCAGCGCATGCCAAATGTGTTTTTGCCTGTATGCTCAACTTCTGAATGGCTGTAAATCTGCCAAAAAAGTTTGATCACAGCACCACATTTTACTTGGGACCCCTGCCAAGACATCACAGCATGCTGGAACGTGAGAGGGAGGTTGCATAGAACAAAATCTGGAGACGAGACAGCACAGAATTCATGGTGAAAAGTTGGAGGAGTCTTGCTGCATAGGAAACCTCTGTTTAAAACCTCATGCACACAGGCAGAAAAATTGCACTTTTAGAGGCATTTTTCATGCCTCTTAATGCAGCTTTATTTAACCAGTGGGGGAGATTTACTAAAAGTGGTGCACACAGAATCTGGTGCAGCTGTGTATAAAACTCAGTGAGCTTCTAGGTTTTATTGTCAAAGAATAATTGAACAAGCTGAAGTTAGAAGCTGATTGGTTTTCAAATCCCATACGGTGCCTTATCTTTGTAGATGTGACCGTCTCTTTTTTTAACTTGGTAAAAAAAAAACTTTATTAATAATAAAGCACAGAATACATTGCATACAATTACATTTGTCAGTAGAAGTACGTTTTCACATAGCGTTTTCGGTGTTTTTCATTGTACATATATCATACGTTACAGATTCATATAGGTGCCGGTGCTATTAACATTAATGCTTTCTGGATCCTAGTGCAATTAAAGTATTATGTAAGGTTCCATATAATTTTTTGTTATGATGGTAGTACCTTAAAGAGTTTAATTTTGGATACCTGAAAAGTTTGGCATTATTAAATACATGTTTCACCGTCCCCCAGCCATCTGTCCCATACTTTGGAATACTTGTGTGTGCATCCCCTGTGAGTGTATATCAGTTTTCTAAATGACAGTGTATCATTGAAATCTTTCTTCCATAGCTGTATTGTGGGGGCAATGCCTGCATCCATAGCTTAGCTACTACTTTACATGCTAAAAATATAGTATTATATATAAATGTAAATTGATATTTTTTGACTTTTAGGTCAGGCAACAGTCCCAACAGACATAACTTAGGGTCAAGAACCATGGGATCCCATATTATCATGTAGGAAGAAAACAACCTGTGTCCAATATGTCTGTACATTTGGACAGCTCCATATTAGATGATAGGACGTGCCAGGAGCAGCCTGATATATATGACATATCGGGTTGTATGTGTGTTGAAATGTTGGCATTTTCATTCAACAGTGTTAGCCCTTGTACACATGGTCGGACATTCCGACAACCAAATCCGTCTGATTTTGTCCGACGGATTTTGTCCGAAACTGTTGCATACACACAGTCGGACAAAGTTGTCAGACAATCCGATCGTACTTAACATGATGACGTTATTTCTTTAGGACGGGACTATGTTCAGACTAGCAGCCAATAGCTTTGGTCTAGGAATTTGATCTGAGCATGCCTGGCACTTTGTCCGATCGGAATTCGCTACACATGATCGGACAAAGTCCGGTCGGAAAATTTTATAGCCCAGGTGGAAAAGTTGGTCCGTCGGATACTCCGACGGAAACAGTCCGATGGAGCCCACACACTGTCGGATTATCCGACAACACGGTCCTATCGGACATTGTCCATCGGAATGTCCGACCGCGTGTACAAGGGCTTAGATAAGCTTTATGTATGATATATAATTATGTCAGTCTATCTGATAATTTAAGGGATACTGTCTTGGTTCCTTCAAGTATTTCATCCCAGTCTGCGTCTTTAATTGGGCCTATATCTTGTTCCCATGCTGTTTTAGCCATTTGAGTAATTGCTATCGTTCTCTATGTCTGAGTGTAAACTACAGGTTCGATATAAGTTTGGAGGGGCCTTCATCCATGATTATATTCAGTACTGGGGGGGGGGGGGGGGGGGTTCCAACGCTATCTCAAGATTTGGTAATTGGTACTTATTGCATGCCAAAGCTTTAGGTGTTTGAATATTAGATGATTTGGGAGCATAAATTCCTCTAGATGTGACCTTCTCTACTTGTATGTACATGCTCTTGTGAGATTTAGAGATTAAGAATAAAAAAAAGAAAAAGCTGGTTACTATGCACAGCTGCACCGGATTCTGTGTGCACCAGTTTTGGTAAATCTCTCCCAATGTGTCCGTGCACATTCTGGAATTTAGATTTGTATTTTAGTGCAACATTCAGGGGAGTAAAAAGTCCTAAACCTGCATTCAGTGATGAGCTCACTGGTATCATTTACACGCATTCACACACATCTTCAAGGCAATAGAATGATTTCACACATAAGCTTATCAATGTCATATGCACATATACGTGAGTAATTACGATGCAAAACAAATATTTTTCTGCCAGCTCCTGGAAGATCCAGCATAGATTGAAGTATTTTTTTTATATCTGTGTGCATGCAGCCCTAAAGAAAATGCAATGGCATTAGCACACCTCCAATGTTTTATGGACATCTTTGGGTCACTAAGTGATTTTACTTAGCTTTAGAATTCTTATTTAGAATATTGATTAGAAACAATGCTATATTCAAGTCAAACTTATACACGTAATCAAAAATTCTAAAAAGTGTGTAAAGTTGGTATTTTTCATGTCACCCTCAAAATATCATCTTTGTCACACTGTGTGCATTTATTTTGTGCTGGACAGTCATTGGTAACTGCAATACTACTACTCCCTCCACTCTTCCAATGCCTCTTCCTGACAGATGCTCCATTTCCGCACGTAGTGTGAAAATTCTCAGTCATTTATAGATAACCATCTGTGAACAACAATTGGCGCTTTCATGCTGACTAGGAATAGCTCAGTGCCACTCCCCTGTGCCGCAGTTTATTTACATGAAACTCGCATTCATGGGACTAGGCTCCCTGCACATTGATACATATGATGCATACACATATATATATTTATAGGAAAAACAGACCCTGCAAAATGTGTTTGTGTGTATATATATATATATATATATATATATATATATATATATATATATATATATAGAGAGAGAGAGAGAGAGAGAGAGAGAGAGAGAAAGATATATATATATATATATATATATATATATATATATATATATATATATTGGTATCTCACAAAGGTGAGTACACCTCTCACATTTTTGTAAATATTGTATTATATCTTTTCAGTATATCTTTTGTTGCTGTCCCCTCAAACTAACCCAACACACAGCCATTTATTTCTAAATCACTGGCAACAAAAGTGAGTATATCTCTAATGCCGCGTACACACGTAGTGGACTATCCGGCGCCGCCTGACTTTCCGAACGGGCTACTTGCCCACACACGGCACTTTTTCAGCGGACTAATATGGCGTACTAAGTCCGCCGAACTATCCGCCGTACTTTTGAAATGAACGGACTCGCCCACACACGCGGAGGAAAGTGCGCTCATTTTGAGCGCGTCTCCAGGTAGGCGGGGCCCGCAAAGGATGCGTCGCTGGCCCCACCACCTGGTATGGACTTAAAGGGGAACCCCAACGCCGAAAAAATCGCCGTAGGGGTCCCCCCAGGTCCACATCAGACTCTTGTCCGAGCACGCTACCCGGCCGGCCAGGAAAGGGGGGGACGAGCGAGCGCCCCCCCTCCTGAGCCGTACCAGGCCGCGTGCCCTCAACATGGGGGGGGGGGCGCCTTGTCCCCATGTTGATGAGGACAAGGGCCTCTTCCCGACAACCCTGGCCGTTGGTTGTCGGGGTCTGCGGGCAAGGGGCTTATGGGAATCTGGGAGCCCCCTTTAAAAAGGGGGCCCCCGGATACAGGCCCCCCACCCTATGTGAATGAGTATGGGGTACAATGTACCCCTCCCCATTCACCTGTAAAATAAAGTACAAAAAAACACAACACACAAGGGTTAAAATAGTTTATTGCACAGCTCCGGGGGTCTTCCGTCTTCGGGGGTCTTCTCGCCAGACTCCTCCGTTATCTTCTTCTAGCTCTTTTACTAGCGGAGGAGCCTGGCTTTCTTCCTCGCCGCCGCCCTCTTCTTCCGACTTCGGGGGGTCTTGTCCCCCTCTTTGGTTCTTCTGCCAGGCCACTGCGCCTTCTTCTAGCTCTTTTACAGGCAGTGGCCCGGTCTTGGATAATGAGCCGCTGTGTAATAGGTTTTAAAGTAAACAACAAGGGCGGATGTAATGTTCTAAGTACTGGCATGCTGTAATGCAAAACCTTCAGTGGTGAAGTTTGATTCCAGACACCAATATGGCGCATTTGCGCTCGCGCAGTACAGGCATTATACCCTATATTAAGAGAGAGGTGCACCAAGATGGCCGCTCCAGATGACGTCCAATGACGAAATGCGTAGGGCGTGGCCTAACGTACACACTCTCTCTCACAAGGCGGCGGCGGTGGTTTGTGATGCTTACGAACGAGTTTTATTCTGTGTTTATGTGAGTAGCCATCTGTTTACATATAATAAAGGCGCTATTTTTAAAAAACAATATTGCACTATGGATGTTCTATATTTTTTATAAAAACGAGGAATTGAATACCAACCGGACCAGCTCCACACAGCGACACAGGGGCTCACACTGTGAATGCAAGTTAACCCCTGCAGGGGCAGGGGAGCTGGTGAGTGCGGCAATTTGCTTTAGGCACAGAAAAACGCACCGGTTGAGACTCAAAACACACCAGGCACTGGGCACAATTCACTTCTGTTGAAGAAATCCTTTAAACAAACTCCTTTAAACAAACTTCTTTTTGCACGGAAGTCATTTTTGAACATTTTTGGTTTACTTTGTGTTTTTAATTTTTTGCAACTTGCGATTTTCAAAGAAATCTTCCTAATGTGTATATATTTTCTTTGACTATGAAATGTATAGGCTGTAAATGCACGTACCTTGCACTATAGCACGCAAGCACCTTTTTTGCACTTTTTTGCACAGTAATCAATTGTATCAATTTTATTAGTTTTCAAATGTTTTTTCAAATGTTTTCTTTACATATTTTCATTATTTTGAATTGTGATCTAATATATTAGAACATGCAACACTAGCACTTTAAGATAATATTTTAGTATGCGATTTCTTGCATAGCCATAGGAGAGCGCCATAACTATCACCTTGGTATTTATATGTTTTTCCAACCTTTTAGGTTGGTTTTTTGGTAGTGGCAGCCCCTTACATGCGACTCAACTAATCCTAAGCGACTTTTAGCGACTTAAGTACATTTTTTTCCTAAAACATCTTGTCCCCATAGCGCACCCTACCCCCCGTTTTTCTCATACTAATGAGGCCTGAACCTGTTCAACACGGGATGCCAAATCCTGAAGGAATCACATCACCTGGGTCTGATGCGATTCTTGGGTCTCAAGTCGCCAAACTAAGCTCTGCAATGGATCATCTGCAGGAAGCGGCATGTCAGCCGGGTCCATGGCTGATCAAACTGTCAGGTCACCTTGAGGCGAGGTGACAGGTGCACACCGTAGGGATCAGGAGTGCACCGCAAGGTTGTGGACCCTACAGCTGACTGCTGCAGACGGGGGACAGATCCCACTGGGGTTAGAGCGTAAGATTCCCTGGGGCGCGGAGTCTAAGAGCCAGCAGGTGTTCACCAGCACCTCTAGTGGTGAGGATGGACTTGGCTGCAACTGGCTCCAGGTAGCGACCCCCAGGGTCCCCCAGCTCACACCCACAGTAGGCAACAGAAGGATAGGGATGGTGAGGGACAAAGCCAAGGTCGGGGCCACAAGCAGACAAGAATAGTCGGGTACACGCCAAAAGGTCAGGATCACAGGCAAACAGGGATAGTCAAGACACGCCAAAGTCGGTAACGGAAAACAGAAGCAGAGCACACGGCAGGAAACAGGAAGCTAACACACAAAGGAATACACAATGGTTGATCAGCACTGATGGCCTGCAGTGCACAGGTTAATATAGGGCTCCCTGATAGGGCCTGGGGTGGAGCCATGCTTAGAGGAGAGGTTATAAAAACCACCAGGTGGAAGTGGCTGACCTCTTAGTCTGAAGACATGAGGGAAGGTAAGCAAACACAGGAAGATCACTGCATAACCATGACACAAGTTATTCAGAATACCATCTCTGATTGCACAACCCATTGAACCTTAAAGCAGATGGGCTAAAGCAGCAGAAGACCACACCGGGTGCCACTCCTGTCAGCTAAGAACAGGAAACTGAGGTTACAGTTCGCACAAGCTCACCAAAATTGGACATAGAAGATTGGAAAAACATTGCCTGGTTTGATGAGTTAATATTTGGCATAACCAACATAAAAGCATGGATCCATCCTGTCTTGTATTTTTAGTCTGGTGGTGGTAGTGTAATGGTGTGGGGGATATTTCCTTGGCACACTTTGGGCCCTTTAGTACCAATAAAGCATCGTTTAAATGCCACAACCTACCCAGTGGCGTCACTAGGGTTGGTGTCACCCGATGCGAAAAAAATTGGTGTCACCCCCCACCAACTATAGTCCCCCCTCAGTAAAGACCCCCCTCCCACAGTATACAGACCCCCCCCCACTAAGTACAGACCACCCTCCATCAATATAGACCCCCCTCCCTCAGTATAAACCTCCCCCTCAGTACAGACACCCTCTCAGTGCAGACAACTCCATCAATACAGACACCCCCCTCAGTGCAGACCCCCCTCAGTACAGACACCCCACTCCGTGCAGACCCCCAGTACAGACACCCCCAGCAGTACAGACACCCCCAGCAGCGCAGACCCCCTTAGTACAGACACCCCCCTCCATGCAGACCCCCCCAGTACAGACACCCCCAGTACAGACACCCCCAGCAGTACAGACACCCGCCTCAGTGCAGTCCCCCTCAATACAAACACCCCCTCCATGCAGACCCCCCAGTGCAGACACCCCCAGAAGTACAGACACCCCCCAGTGCAGAACCCCCCAGTCTAGGCACCCCCAGCAGTACAGACACCTCCCCTCAGTGCAGACCCCCATCAGTACAGACACCCCCCAGCAGTACATACACCCCCCAGTGCAGACCCCCCTTAGTACAGACACTCCCCTTGGTGCAGACCCCCCCAGTGCAGACACCCCCTTCCTAGTGCAGACCCCCAGTTTAGACCCCCCCAGTACAGACTCCCCATTACAGACACCCCCAGTACAGACCCCCCTCAGTACAGACCCCCCCAGTACAGACACCCCCCCAGTACAGACACCCCCCAGTAGAGATCCCCTCAGTACAGACACCCCCCAGTACAGATCCCCCTCAGTACAGACACCCCCCAGTACAGACACCCCCCTCAGTGCAGAACCCCCCATCAGTATAGATGCCCCCCTTACAGACCTCAGAACAGAAGATATACACACAGCGTTGTGTGGTGGTCGAGCTCCTCCTCCTCTGTGGATGTAAACAGAGAGGAGGGGAGGCGGCTTTTTTCCGCTCCGCTGAGGGACACAGCCGCAGCGGGCGGTGTTAACAGTGCTGCTACCCATGGGTGTCACCCCTCTGGCGGGTGTCACCCGGGTGCGGCCCGCAACCCCCGCACCCGCCTAGCAACGCCACTGAGCCTACCTGAGTTCTGTTGCTGACCATGTCCACCCCTTTATGACTACAGTGTACCCATCTTCTGATGGCTCCTTCCAGAAGGATAATGCACCATGTCACAAAGCTCAAATCATCTCACCACTGGTTTCTTGAACATGACAATGAGGTCACTGTACTCCAAAGGCCTCCAAAGTAACCAGATCTCAATTCAATAGAGCAACTTTGGGATGTGATGGAACAGGATATTCACATCACGGATGTACAGCCAACAAATCTGCAGCAACTGCTTGATGTTATCATGTCAATATGTACCAAAATGTATAAGGAATGTTTCCAACACCTTGTTGAATCTACAATGCCTTGAAAAAGTATTTATATCGCTTGACATTTTCCTCATTTTGTCATGTTACAACCAAGAACGTAAATGTATTTTATTGGGATTTTATGTGATAGACCAACACAAAGTGGCACATAAGTGTCAAGTGGAAGGAATATGATAAATGGTTTTCCAATTTTTTTACAACTAAATTTAAAGTGTGGCATGCATTTGTACTCAGCCCCCCTAAGTCAATACTTTGTAGAACCACCTTTCCCTGCAATTAAAGCTGCAAGTCTTTTTTGGGTATGTCTCTACCAGCTTTGCACATCTTGGGAGTGACATATTTGCCCATTCTTCTTTGCAAAATAGCATAAAGCTCTGTCAGATTGGATGAAATGCATCTGTGAACAACAATTTTCAAGTCTTGCCACAGATTCTCAATTGGATTTAGGTCTGGACTGGCCATTCTAACACATGAATATGCTTTGATCTAAAACATTCTATTGTAGCTCTGGCTGTATGTTTAGGGTCATTGTCCTGCTGGAAGGTGAAATTCACTCCCAGTCTCAAGTCTTTTGCAGACTCTAACATTTTTTTCTTCTAAGATTGCCCTGTATTTGGCTCCATCCATCTTCCCATCAACTCTAACTAGCTTCCCTGTCCCTGCTGAAGAAAAGTATCCCAACAACATGAACCTGACACCACCATGTTTCATGGTGGGGATGGCGTGTTCAGGGTGATGTGGAGCGTGAGTTTTCCGCCACACATAGCTTTTGCTTTTAGGCCAAAAAGTTCAATTTTGCTCTCATCTGACCAGAGCACCTTCTTCCACACCTTTGCTGTGTCCCGCACATGGCTTCTCGGTAATTTCAAATGGGTCTTTTTATGGCTTTCTTTCAACAATGGATTTCTTCTTGCCACTCTTCCATAAAGACCAGATTTGTGGAGTATACGAATAATAGTTGTCCTGTGGACAGATTCTCCCATCTGAGCTGTGGATCTCTGCAGCTTCTCCAGGGTTACCATGGACCTTTTGGCTGCTTCTCTAACTAATGTTCTCTTTGCCTGTCCTGTCAGTTTAGGTGGATGGCCATTTCTTGGTAGGTTTGCAGTTGTGCCATATTCTTCCCATTTTCGGATGATGGATTTAACAGAGCTCTGTGAGATGATTTTTTCTTTATCCTAACCCTGCTCTAAATTTCTCCACAACTTTATCCCTGACCTGTCTGGTCCTTGGCCTTCATGATGCTGTTTGTTCACTAAGTTTGTCTTGACTATTTGCTTGACTATTGTCTTGACTATTTGCTTTGTCATGACTATTTGCTCTGCTCGGTGAGATTATACACCTGAGCATGGAGCTCTTTTCCTTCTTTCTCCACCAATTGGAGCTTCATGACGCTGGTGGGGACCCGCCCTTTGCTGGGGATTTAGGCTGTCTGTGTTAGCCAGCTGACCATTTCACCTTGTCCATCCACACAAGCAGGATTCCATGCATATCTGCAGCCATAGAATCATACACAAGGTAACTGAGATTTACTTACATTCTCCAGATCACCTTTATATGGGGGGTCTGATTTATGGTGACCCATAGTGGGTACATATTGCATACTTTCTCTTACTGCAGTTTAATTATTACATTTAAAATGATTGCATTAATTGCATATTATTCATTTATTTTATTTACCTACAAGTATGGATTTGTCCCATCAATAGCAAATAATTTCAAAAGGTTTTATCTCTATATCTCTGCAGAATAATACGGCCTGGTAAGCACACATCCTACACTATCATGGTCACCTGGGCTTTACACAGCTGCTATCCTCATTTTGGGTGCGATTCCTCACCTCAGCCCCGGGGGAGATCGATATCCCTGTCCTCTGTATCTCCTGGACAGATGTTTGGTATCACCTTTGGGCCAGACAGTAAGTTATAGCCCCCCCCTTTTCTTGAGAGATGGTTCTCCGTTTAAAGGTTATCCCATATTTATAGATACTCTTGATCTAATTTCAGAGCATTTGTACTCCTGATAATTGGCAAGAGCCATGAAACGTGCGTCGAGTATATATCCAACTGATGCCCAGATCATTTCGACTTACTATGAGCAATTGCTAATGTTTATTGGTTTTATGAATGGATGAGTATGTCTACACATCTGTATTGTTAATGATGTTGTATTGTACTTTGCAAAATGACTGTATATCTAAACTATTGTATTTAACCACTTCCCGACCAGCGCACGACGATGTACGTCGACAGCATGGCACGGGCAGGCATATTGGCGTACATGTACGTCCAATATTCGTTGCCGCCGTGCCATCGCGCTGGTCGGGACCTCCGTGAGTCCGGTCGCGGGACCCGCGGACTCGATCGCCGCGGGCATCCCCGCGATCGTCTCACGGAGCGGCGGAATGGAGGAAATGCTGTATAAACAACATTTTCTCATTCTGCCTAGCAACTAGTGACGCTGATCTCTGCTCCATGTGATTGGAGCAGAGATCAGTGTACACTAAATGAAAGCCCAACCCCCCCACAGTTAGTAACACACCCCTAGGAACACTTAACCCCTACACTGCCACCCACAGGTTAACCCTTTCACTGCCAGTGTCATTTACACAGGAATCACTGCATTTATATAGCAGTGATTACTGTATAAATGACAATGGTCCCAAAAATGTGTCAAAAATGTCCGATGGGTCCCCGACAATGTCGCAGTCACAATAAAAATCGCAGATCGCCGCCATTACTAGTAAAAAAAAAAATAATAAAAAATTATTAATAAAAATGCTATAAAACTATCCCTATTTTGTAAACGCTATAACTTTTGCGCAAACCAATTAATAATCGCTTTTTTTTTGCGATTTTTTTTACCAAAAATATGTAGAAGAATACGTATCGGCCTAAATTGAGGGAAAAAAATTTTTTTTATATATTTTTGGGGGATATTTATTATAACAAAAAGTAAAAAATAATGCGTTTTTTTCAAAATTGTCGCTCTATTTTTGTTTATGGCGCAAAAAATAAAAACCGCAGGGGTGATCAAATACCACCAAAAGAAAGCTCTATTTGTGGGAAAAAAAGGACGTCAATTTTGTTTGGGAGCCACGTCGCACGACCGCGCAATTGTCAGTTAAAGCGACGCAGTGCCGAATCGCAAAAAGTGGTCTGGTCTTTGACCAGCAAATTGGTCCGGTCTGAAAGTGGTTAAAGAAATGTACCAAAGTAAATTGTGTTCTATATCTTAGTTTGACACTTTTTGTGATATGGTTTGTACTTAATAAATAAATATTTTTTTATTCAGCAACATGCCTCATTTAAAGTCCCATTTCCCCCTTTTTTGAATACTGTTTGTTCACTAAGGTTCTCTAAAAAAATTCTGAGGGATTCACAGAACAGCTGCATTTATACTGAGATTAAATTACTCTAAAATTGACTCTATTTACTAATTAGGTGACTTCTGAAGGCAATTGATTCCACTAGATTTTAGTTAGGGGTATCAGAGTAAAGGAGGATGAATACAAATGCACGCCACACTTTTCAGATATTTATTTGTGAAAAAAAATTTGAAAACCATTTCATAATTTTCCTTCTACTTCTATGTGCCACTTTGTATTGGTCTATCACATAAAGTCTCAATAAAATAAATTTTTACGTTTTTGGTTGTAACATGACAAAATGTGGAAAATTTCAAGGGGTATGAATACTTTTTCAAGGCACTGTATGCCACAAAAAATGAAGGCACTTCTGAAGGCAAAAGGGGATCCAACCAGGTACAAGCAAGGTGTGGCTAATAAAGTGTCCCATGAATGTATATACAGTTAGGTTCATATATATTTGGACACAGGCAAAATTGTAGCTTTTGTTTAGGTATTTATATAAAGCTATAGATATAAAATGGATATGGGTTGAAAGTGTACACTCTCAGGTTTAATTTGAGGGTATGAACATTTAAATCGGAGGAAGGTTTTAGGAATCACAGCTCTTAAGAATAGCCAGCCCCCCCCCCCCCCCTTTTCAGGGGCCAAAAGTAATTGGACAATTGAATCAAAAGCTGTTTTATGGCCAGGTGTGGGCTACTCCTTTGTTATTTCTTCATCAATTAAGCAGGTAAAAGGTCTGGAGTTGACTATAGGTGTGGTATTTGCATTTGGAATCTATTGCTGTGAACCTACATCATGCATTCAAAGGAGCCTGGAGAAGGCTTGGAACAGCTCATGATCCAAAGCACACAAGGTCATCGGTAAATCATGGTGGAGCTTGCAGTGTGATGGCATGGGCATTAGGGTGTTTCATTTTCTAATGGTTAAACTGTAACATTTTTGCAGACTTTGCTTACGCCCCGAGTCTGAGTGATGTAAAAGATATGTATGCTAAATTTCAAGAAGATTGGATAATATTTAGAGGTTGTACACTTTTATCTGTTTTGTAAAAGTAGGCAAAAAATAAGATTTTTCAATGTTAATTACTTTTATTGGGAAAACTAGAAATCACAAACTTTAAATATTAAAACTATACAGATTAATAGGTAATATGATAGTCAAAACGTGTTATATTAATTAACTTTGAACGATGCAATCCCTTGTATTCTGTCACGTCATGGATCCCAAACAATTCAACGTCTTTGTTTTATTAGTAACAAAATGACTCAGGTCTTTTCCTTCAAAAACCATGTTTTTACCCTATAATTGTTTCACTTCCTTTTTCTTTGCAGGTTTGGTTTCTAAATTTTTAGTCATATTTTCCTTAACAGCCTGAGTAATATGTTCATCCAAAAAAGCCAATCCTACGTTTGTTTCTGACAGATACCAAAGGTGTCTCTTAGCAACTGTGAGAGCACATTTTTTGACGTCTGCATCTGGGTAAGTGCTCAAAAGCTGTAGCATATCCAAATCATTCTTTGGAGCCCATCGACTTACAATTGCCTCATGCCAAAAGTGAAAATATACGAGGCTGACAAAATGTACAATTGTCGTTGAGGAATATTCAACTGTTTAGTGAAGAGGACAATTTTAAGTGCATATATTGCCTTTGCCATCCACCTTGCTTGATGCAGTGCCCCATGGATCCTGAAACTGAAGTCGTTTTTAGACCAACCTCTTAGGTACAGGAGTGAGAGTTGTAATAAATCTTTGTAGTCTTCTCTTGGATGACTTCCATCTTTTAGGAAATTTTGGATGTAGTTAACCATTTTCACTCGTTGCTCCTCTAGAAAGCCTTGAACGGGACTGTCTTCATCCAGCATTGTTGTATATGACTTCTTATCAAGTGAAGCCCACAGACTTTGCTTTGATAAAATTGATTAATGTGTGTAACCCCTAAATATTATCCAATCTTCTTGAAATTTGGCATATATATCTTTTACATCACTGAGACTCGGAGCGTAAGCAAAGTCATATGAAAATCACATCTTTGGAAAAATTAAACTAATAAATAATAGAAAAGCCAGATTAGACTTTGCCAAAAAAACATCTAAAAAAGACAGACCAGTTCTGGAAAAGCATTCTTTGGATGGATGAAACTAAAATGAATCTGTACCAGAATGATGGGAAGAAAAAAGCGTGGAGAATGGGCATGCATGACTTCCAGTGGCACTGGGTTATTGATGATGTGACAGAAGACAGAAGCAACCGGATGAATTCTGCAGTGTTTAGAGATATACTGTAAGCCCAGATTCAGCCAAATGCAGCAAAGTTGATTGGACGGCGCTTCACAATACAGATGAACAATGATCCAAAACACACTGCAAAAGCAACCCAGGAGCTTTTGACAAAAAAGAAGTGGAATATTCTGCAATGGCCAAGTCAATCACCTGATCTCAACCCAATTGCGCATGCATTTCACTTGCTGAAGGCAAAACTAGCGGTAGAAAGACCCACAAACAAAAAACAACTGAAGACAGCTGCAGTTAGAGCCAGGCAAAGCATCAGAAAGAATGATCTTTGGTAATGTCCATGGGTTCCAGACTTCAGGCAGTCATTGCCAGTAAAGGATTCTCCAAAAATATAAAAAATTAACATTTTATGTGTGCTTATATTCATTTGTCCATTTACATTTGAGCCCCTGAAAATGGGGGCACTGTGTATAAAAATGGCTGCAGTTCCTAATTTGTACTTGATATTTATGTTCAACCCCTTGAAGTAAAGCTGAAAGTCTGCACTTGTTTTGTTTTCATTTCATTCTGTTGGCTCTATATGCCACAGGTATGAAAATTGTGCCTGTGCCCAAATATATATGGACCTAACTGTATACTGTATATACAATATACTATAGTGTGTGTGTGGTGTGTTTAAGAGAGGGGTGACAGGGGGTTTCTTTTTTCAACGTTCAATTTGTTTACCTGCAGTTACTTTTGTAGGGGTGCAAACATTAATCAAACATTTCGTAGGGATATGGGCCATAGAAAAGATCGACCTAGCTAGTGGTTCTACTTATAGTTCCAATGCACTCTTTGGTGCAGGGTTCCATGCAGGGATACGTGCATTTATAGAGAATCATGAGAATCATAGAGAATCATGAATAATGGCTTTTTCAGGGAAAAAGTAATTACTGGTTCTTATTGCTATCATGATAACCTCTCCAATCTGCTGCTGGAACAATAGCTTAGTTCCACCTGCTTTCTCTCTGTACATATGTAGCGCTACCCTCATAGGGACGGCTGATAGAATCTGTACCCCAGTGGTTACCCTGACTCTGCAAATCCTCCATCACCTCTGACACCCTGGGTTTGGTCATTTTTCACCAACTGTTACCAATAATAAGAGGCAGTGAAATTAGTTTAAATGAGTTTAAGTTTGTTTACTGTAGTAAAAGGGACACATGAAAATGCAAAACATTACACTGTAAATCATAAAGGTACTTTTATCTGAACAATATATCACTGTGGAGAAGGCTATTTTGTAGCTTAAACCTTGTAGTAATAAAGTACAAAACACCTATTATGATCCAAACTTAGTCAAACCCTTATACAATCACAGAGACCTATACGAACAGGTCAGTAGAAGTGTAAGGAACTGACACTTTATTTTATTGGCTGGCTCCTTTAAATAGCGTTCCAGAGAATGAAAGCAGACCTTTTTGTGATAAATAACTTTAGTCCCTTGAGTAAATAAAGAGATGATATAAAGGTTGAAATGTTACTCCTTGGAATCCAGTAGTCTTCAGCTAGCCTTACAGTTTTATGAAAGTAATCCTGGATGGTAGGGTATAGTTGGCTGATCTGTGAGGTTTCTTTATTTCACTTCAAACTTTTCCCATATGGTTTAATAGTATTGTATCCAATAGGACTGCTGTTAATAAAGATGTGTATAGAATATGGATGTCTACATACAGTGTTCATAGAGTATAATTCCTGATTTCAGTGGCACCGCAAGTACCAGAAAACTAGATTAAGTAGATGATGTCTATATGCAGTGTTCTAATGAATCTATATGGGCAGATGCCCGCTCACCACACTGGTTACAGAAGCTGCCTGCAGCAATGCAGATGATGGTGATGAAGGCTCTTTCAGGCACCCCCCTGCCTTGATTCCTGGCTTTGGGAATGGCATCTGACCCCGTCACAACACACCGTGGCCTACTCAGATCTGGAGTGAAGGCATCGCTGGAAGGTCTGGAACAGTCTCTGGTTCACTGTAATTGAGAAGCGATGCTGTCCGCAGAGATCCCTCTGGATGCAGGTGTATGACTACCCGCTGTGCAGGCCACAAATTAGCAGCAGCTCACACTGACACAGAGCTCCTGCTGGCAGAATCCAAGCCAGCATCCCAAAAGAGTGATGTAGGCCTAAGCTAACCCTTTTATATCCTCTCCCAGCAGACTTTTCTGTCTTCTCAGCATTCTGGTAGTGGAAGTTCAGATCAGTCCTGCTGGAATTGACATCAACATTCTGAACTACACATCCCAAGATGCTTTGCTCTACTCTAAGTTCTGTCTAAAATATACATGTACACTAAAGGGAGACAGACCCTCATTAATAATGCTGCACACGGTTCCTGAATTGCAGGTATAATACCTAGCTCCTGGCTAAACTTAGAATAATCATGTTACAGCTGTGTATGGAGAAGAACTGATCAGAACACAGGATGAATGTGCAGCTGCTGGGATGACATTACTGTAGCAACCCTGCCCTGCACAGTTGTGTCTATAATACATTGAGAATGTATTGCTGCTAGGGTGTAACCAGACTGAGCTGATATATACTTTGTTCTGTAGGTTTTCCCTAAGCCTGGCAAATTGATTGCTTCAATCTGTTGCTGGAAGGAGGTTCCCATAATTGGTATGGGAAGGATTAACTAATAGATCATGAATATTTATCTGGGAAGATGATATAGGTTTTTGAGCACCTTTCCAGAGCTTTCTCTCCCTTGGGGGTTCTTCCTAGAAGGAGACTTGTGTAAAGAACTGCTGTCAGGGCCTGTCTTTAACATGAGCTTTGCTCAGAGGGCCCTGAATACCAAACCACTTACTGGAGTTCATGCCTGAAAGGAGCTGGTCTGAACAGAAATACACGTAGCTGAAGATCACAAAGGATCTGGTAAGAAGATGCTATCTGGACCTTCACCCATGGATTTAGATATTTTGTCTGCTAACAGAGGGACCAAAGTCAGATTCAGGAGCAATGGAAACACTGTAACTGCTCTCAAAGGGTCAACAATGTATCTGGATGAAGAAAGCAACAGATATTTTGAGCTTGCATATATGCACATTATTGGACATTGGGTTGTTTTAGTAATTTTCTGAAGATAATCTATGCCTGTAAGCATTGGTTTTGTATGTACAGTTGATCTCTTTCTGATGAGGGTGGCAGATTGTTTCAAGCTGCTGGGTTTATTCACATTTCATTAAGGATGGTTCTAGTGCCCTGGTATTGAGTATAACGATTTATCTGGATGTCCCCTGTCTATCAGCATCTATTTAGAGGCCGCTTTCATAGGATCTACTGTTGATTTAGTATAGCTGTCCTCCCATTTCTGTTTTTTTGAATCCTGCACCCCAAACCCTCTCCCCAGCTTGAGCATTGCAATATATAGTAAAAAAGTCCCTAGTGAGTAGAGCCTGATTATTATCAGAGAGCTGTGGAGGCCAGATAAAGGGCATGTAGGTGGGGTGCAGTGTGGTGCAGCAGCAATAACACACACAGTCCTACTCCAATGAAAGAACATGTGTTGAAATAAAGCAAAGATAGTTTACAAATCACAATTAAACAGGTGGGAAGGCAGTCCAGCTGGGAACACTCACAGTTACATCAGCATGTAGAGAGCAGGATTCAGCCAAACTGACAGCATTTGTAGAGAGTGGTAGAATGGGGCCTGGCCATCTTGTGTCCAAGCAGGAAGTCCAGAGGAGTTGCAAGCCTTATGCTTTCTCTACTCATCAGGAACCTTTTCCTGCAGCTAGTTCTGTCCCTACCAGATAGGGTACATGTCCCTACTCTACCAACTTGCAAAATGGGCACCAAACCTGGGAGCCAGTGTCTTAAAAAGGCTCTGCCTGACCCAAGATGGCTGCTAGAGTAACATGGGATGACAGCATCCAATGTGACAGCTTCCTCAGGGACCTAGGAAACCATTGAAGAGCCATGTTCCTTTTGACTTCCTCTTCAACTGCTGTGCTACCGCGGAAGAGCCATATCTGCAGTAGAGAAAGTAGACTGCACCTGCCTATAGGCAGGTAGCCACTGGACAGGTGAGAGAACCTATTTATTTCCAGTGGTGCTCTAGTACCACTGTGCATTCATTGACTGATATCCTGGAGAGTGGGTGGAGACTCTGTAGATGTAGCTAAAGGGAAAGATCAGAACCAGGTAGTGCCAGAGATGATCATACTGCCTTCCTGATTTAGAAGGTCTACCTACCTTGTGGATAAGCTGTCTGTTCATCAAACCATTTTTGGCCAAATTGCCCCATAAACAAGTTCCCTAGTTAGGGAGAAGCTAGTGCAATGGTGGCAAAGAAACAATCTAAACTACTTGATGGTTTACATTCTTCTCAGTATGCCATGTTCCAGCCAGAGCCCACACACCTCATTGGCATTGACCAGACCAACTTATCTAAAGGGGCATATAAGGCCAATACAAAGGCATTCTGCTATAATAACAATTTCTCTTTAGTTATGGCAAAGTGACACAGGGGAAATTGACTGGATTATCTAAATTGCCATAATTGCATGCATGATGATCTTGTCCCTTTAATGGATAGAGAAAATGTTTCACTATTGGAGTCATTACTAATCTATGGGTTGATGGGTCTAAGATGTAAATCTAGTTAACGTTACCCCTAATCACTGAGACATTAATCACATAAAACATGCCACTAATATTTATTCCTTCCTTTGCCCATTCTTAAAATCTTTAGCAGACTTTCCTTTGGCAGGGAACACAGAGTCTGCCTCTCCTGTTTGGTTAGTCTTGATATATATCCTTTTGACTATGCACATTGAATGCAAATTCATTCATTCCTTGCAATTTCCAAATTCATAAAGAGGCCCCTTTGTTTGACAAATACTTGATTCATCATTATTCAATTTTTGTGTGTTCCTAAATGCAACATAAATTACCTAGTGCATTCTGTTTTTCCCCATAATACACAGGTTTCTTCTCTGGTTACAATCATATGTTCATCTAGAACAGTACTCCTATTGTGTTTGCTGGACTTTTTGCTAATTGCCAATTCCTGCTATTATATAAATGTTGACGCTCATTCTATTTTTAAGAAGAACAAGTTATTAACAACTGACTGTGATAATCCTTCAAAAAGATTCTGATACCAGAGATGTAGATGCAAATAGCTTAATTACTATACTGTAAGCCCTCCTAGGATCTGAATTTAATAGAGAAACAAAAACAGTGACACAAATTGTGGATACTCTAGTAAGGGCAACATTAATTTTAGGTTTATACATTTATAATACATTTATGAACTGATACTTTTATACATTCTTTTAAAATTGTTTATAAATCTAACATTTCATTTAAATAAAATGATTACAGTGTGTGGTCATGACACTCACTTTGCAAAGATTGCCAGCCTTGCCATAAAGAAAAACCAGCACTGACTGCATGTCTTTTGGCCTCCTATTTAAAGGAGTATGTTCAAGGACACTTGTACTCAGAGAAATACAGGGGACTGATCTTTTTCTGGAAATGCTATTCGCCTGACCCATCGGTGACTTTAAAACTTTCCCAGTAACCATCCCACAAATTAGTATATAGCAAATAGAGTCAGAACGTCTGATCTGCGTACTTGGCATACCAGCATTTGTGTTAGTATAGGTTTACATTGGGCTATTGCCATCTCTGCTAGGAGAAAAGGAATAGGTGCAAATGGTGTTCAGGTCAACAGCTGCAGGAAGAGCTTTCATAGAACATAGAGCTCCACCTGATGATTTCTGGTGCTAAATTAGAGATGCCCCCATCTAAATGGTTTTGTTTCCATCAAATAGTTAATTTTTTGAGGACTATTGTGCCTACAGGGGTTGCCCCCGCCATGACAGCATACAACAAGCATAGATGCACTAAAGACCAGGGATTTAGGGGTAGTCTCTAAATGGTGTATGACTTGCTGCTCACTCCAACTCAGAAACAACCATACATGTTGACTTGGGAGAGAGACCTTGATTGTGAAGTGGAGCAAGACTCTGAGTTTTACAGACTTCAGGTTTCATATAAGGGCAGTCTGAATGTATCCTTAATAGAGACTAGTCTTAGCCCCCGTACACACGGTCGGACATTCCGACAACCAAATTCTGACGGATTTAGTCCGGAAATGGTCCGGAAGTGGTGTTGCATACACATGGTCGGACTAAGTTGTCGGAATTTCCGGTTGCCAAGAACGCGGTGACGTAAGCCACGTACGACGGGACTAGAAAAGGGAAGTTCAGCACCACGTCCGGCACCCTTTGGGCTCCTTCTGCTGATCTCGTGTTTATCGAGTGTTAGTAGAAGTTTGGTTAGAGACAATTCGCGCTTTTCAGATTTGTGATTCAGTTCGTTACTGCTCTACAGTTTGTGCTTGTTGGTGCGTATCTGCTTATCAGAGCGTGTAGTCAGTTAGCATTTGTTGCTCATTGTGGACTATATCTTGGTATAGTACACTTTGATTTTCATTGCTTATTGTCTGCTCGTTTCTGGTTTTCAGGTCGTTCTTTCAGGCATTGCTGTTTATCGGTGCTTTCTGTTGTCTGTTCTGACCAGCCGACCGTTTTCAAGCCATGTTTCGCGTAGGTACTCGTTGTAGAGTTCGTGCTGTGCAGGGGCTTGGTGTTTCTCCGGATGACCGACTCCGTTTTTCACCGTCTGCTGGCTTTGCTGTCCCCCTATATCAGCAGGCAGGATACTTGCATGCGGCAAGCCATTACTCCGGAGCAGAGGCTCATCGCCACGTTGCGCTACTTGGCGACAGGGAGAAGCCTTCAGGACCTCAAGTTCTTGACAGGCATCTCCCCTCAGGATCTGGGAATCATTATTCCAGAGACCTGTTCTGCCATCATTCAGGTCCTGCAGAAGGACTATATGAAGGTAAGTTTTCTCCTTTAACATCACATTCTATGTATTTAATGATTGCTAATGTATTGGATTTCTTTCCTCATTCCCTAATTACCATGATTGCAATATGCTCTAATTGATATGCTGTGCCCATTTGTCCTCATGCATGCTGGAAGCTTTTCAAGTTCCTTTTTTGTCCTTCATGCATATTTGCCTTCACTAACTTCCCCAGCATGCTCTTCTGGGGCCATAAACCTATAGTCTAGTCACTTAGCAATGTATTTTGTCAGCTCCATAGTATTGCTTTCCCCTAAACACCCCCTAAAATGTGTACACATGTTATGTGTGCGCTTAAATTCATGCAGAGTGCCAGAATTTTTTTTGGTTGGGCCAAACTCATTAGGAACCCCCCTCCCCCCAACTGCTAGGTCAGCTGATAGCAATCCTCTATCTGCTGACTTTGCCATACCCAATACACACTATACCTACCTTTTTTCTGGTCAGATTTATGGATGAATTCACCAAAGCATGTAGTGCAAGGGCCTGCCTCAATACTTTCAAATGCTACAGTTTCAAGTTTTTTTTATCCTATTATTATCTTGATAGGTAATAGCAGAATGTCAAAATGTGCTTCCATTTGTTCCTTTTTTTTGTATTATGACACTTGTTACCTGTCCAGCGGGCTGCCAATAGTGTAAGTAAGGAGGGGCTGGCCAAAGTATCACACATTATTTATGCATTCAGCTCTCAATGAAGTGGAGAGGGTTACCTGTCCAAAACATCCCCCCTCATTTTTTGCAATGGGCCATCAGATGGGGGGGGGATCTGATAAGGGGACCTTATACTTTAGGCTTTAAATACTAATTTCCCAAAATGTTATACTGATATTGTCCAAAAATGTTTGACTAATCTGCTTGCAATGTTGATGTGCAAAATTAGTCATTTTTTTTTCTTGTTTCACTCCACAGTTTCCTTCAACGCCACAGGAATGGCAGACTGTTGCCTCCCACTTTGCCAGCCATTGGGACTTTCCCAATTGTGGAGGTGCAATTGATGGGAAACATGTCCGCATCTTCCCACCCCCCAACTCAGGGTCGTACTATTATAATTACAAGGGGTTTAATAGTATCGTGATGTTGGCGGTGGTGTCAGTGACCTATGACTTCCTTTATGTGGACGTGGGGCAAAATGGCCGGATGTCGGATGGTGGAGTGTTCGCACAGATGGAATTCTACTGGCATCTCCAGAGTGGCAGTCTGGGCTTGCCACCTCCAGAGGAGAATGTAGAAGAACTCCCGTTAGTTTTTGTTGCGGATGAGGCGTTTGCTCTGGCAAACCACCTGATGCGGCCTTTCCCGATGAGGACCCTCACCCCGGATCAGAGGATCTTTAATTTCCAGCTGGCCAGAGCCAGAAGAGTGGTGGAGAACACTTTCGGAATAATGGCCAGCCGGTTCCGCCTATTTTTGACGCCAATACACATGGCAGAATATAAAACTAAATCACATTGTGCTTTCCTGCTGTGTTCTGCACAATTTTTTGATAAAACATTCAGCAAACTATGTGGTCTCAGTTGGCCCAGATGCAGACTTGCCGGAAAATGTCAACCTCACGGCTCTTGAAGCTGCTCGTCCTGGCTTGCCCCCCCCCCCCCAAGCGCCCGCGAGGTCAGAAACCAATACATGGAGTACTTTGTGGGTAGGGGGGCCATTGATATGCCAGACAATGTCTGAGAGGCATTATTTTAATACATTTTTCTTTGAAACTCCAATAATCTTTGTTTTCATTTACTGCTTGGCTTTGTTTTAGGTGTCTCATAGGTATTTTTGCTATTTTTTTTGGGCCTTTTTTAACAACAGTGCAAACCCAAGTTCTGAGCAAGATGAGGTGACGTCTCTTCTTCAGATAATCTTATTATGTTGTGGGTCTGCTACACACACACCTTGTTTTTGTTGATAATGTATGTAGTGCATTACTGACAAAAATATTGCTAATTTTCAGCACCATGGCAGAAATATGTGGGGTCATGAAAATGGCGTGATTGGGGAAATGTTAACATCACTGTGGGTGTTATTTACTAAAGGCAAATCCACTATGCACTAAAAGTGCACTGCAAACGTGCACCTGAAACTGCACTTGGAGTGCAAAGTGGATTTGCCTTTAGTAAATAATATCCATTGCCACAGAAAACAACAACTTTACTCCAAATACTGCTTTTGCGCATTGAAAAAGGAAGCCACACATTGTTGATAATTTCACTTTTTACTCAAAGCACATTCACATGTGCGTTTAGAAAAGGGTTTTACAACAAACCAACATATTTGGTGTATAGAAAACATTATTTTGGGTAACATTTTTCTAACTTGCTGTTTTTGTGTAAACAGGCATGTATCAAAGCATAACATACAGAACACAGGAGCTTACAAAGTTCAACTTTGAAAAGTGAAGACAATATAAGACATGAGTATGTACAAACTGTGCTGATATTGCCTTCATCGGATGGGATGTCACCCCTGGAAAAGCCAAATTTGGAAGATGCACACAAATTGAGGATCATAAAGTGGCCATTTTCCTCCTGTTCCCATGCCTAATGTCAACATGTGCTATCTCCCATCATGGGGTATCAATGTACGTGTTTTGGGGGTGCAATCCCTTCATCTCAGCCACTTCAGTAGCAAGGAAGGGGTTGCACCCACAAAACGCATACATTGATCCCCCATGATGGGAGATAGTACATGTTGACACACTGTGTGCATCTTCCAAATTTGGCTTTTCTAAAAATATTAAAGTGTTTTTGAAATTTGAAAAACGATGCTAGCTAGTTTGGGGTGTTTCAGACTCTCCCCAAAACATCAATGATGTTCTTAATTTTTTGTTGAACATTATTGATGTTTTTCTGCACCCCATTATCTGCCCAATGAGGATCTGGGCACTTTCACTGGTAAAATGCGATTCTTCTTCCACATCACCTAAAAAAAAAACACCATGTATTATAAATATGCAGACATACAGTGATTAGCTTACCAGAAGCTCTGGTCTCTGACACTCACCTGTTGTGGTGCCAATTTCGCCAATCTCTACAATCTCTCCTTCCTCCTCTGCTTCTGGTGTTGGTATTTCTCCTTCTTTGGGAGGTGTGGGATCCCTGGTGTCCTCAGACGCCTTGAGTCTTCTCTCCCCTATGAGAATGTAAAAAAGAAATACTTAGCATACAGAGATCAGAAATAGGAATATGAAACATTGCTTGGAAGTGTCGTGCAATTGTGTTTTATTGAGTTCAAAGGTGAAAACATTATTTTTGACACTTTCGAAAGCTGCAATACTTACCTGTAGTGTGAACAAATGTAGTCAAGTGCAATTTGGCAAAACATCGTTTTTGGAGTGGGCTAACGAACGATGTTTATTATGAACGATTGAAATCATGAACATGAAAGTGGCCATTTTAAACTGTACAACATTAAATCAAAGCACATAGAGCAGTATGCAAGCAATAATAATAATATGAACACACAACAACTACCGTATTTATCGGCGTATAACACGCACTTTTTTCCCCTTAAAATCAGGAGAAAATCGCGGGTGCATGTTATACGCCGATCCTCCGTGATTTGTGAGTGATTTTTGAGCTCTGGGCGGCTTTCAGCCGCCTTCGGCCCTTCTTGCGGCTTTCGGCCGCCTTTGGCACCCTTCTCGGCGGCCGAAAACCGCCGAGAAGGGCCAAGAGCGGCCGAAAGCCACCGAGTAGGGCCAAGAGCGGCCGAAAGCCGCCGAGTACGGCCGAAGGCGGGCAAAAGCCACCGAGTACGGCCGAAAGCCGTCGAGAACTAACGGGCACCGCTGAGATACACAGGGCATCTTGGCGGCGCCATTTTTAAAAATAAAAGCTGACATTATCACTGACAAGGGGACAACGATGCACAAGGCTGCTATGATATACAGGCTGCAATGATGGACAGGCTGCATGACAAGGCTGCAATGATGGACAGGCTGCATGACAAGGCTACAATGATGGACAGGCTGCATGACAAGGCTGCAAATGACACTGACAAGGCTTCAGATGGACACTGATAAGGCTGCATTGATGGGCATTTAAATGTAAGTTTATTTTCCTTAAATTTCCCTCCTAAAAGTTTTTTTCCTTAAAATTCCCTCCTAAACTTGGGGTGCCTGTTATATGCCGGCACGTGTTATACACCTATAAATACAGTACTTACTTTTTTGAAGAACTCACTTGATCCTTCTGTACTGCTCGTGCTCCCTCAGTTTCAGGTCTGACCAGCGTTTTCTCAGTTGATCCTTGGATTGTCGTACCCCAAAATTCTTCTGAAGACTCTTCACAACTTTAGTCATGATCTTGGCCTTTCTGATATTTGGGTTTGGGTAAGGTCCATACTTCCCATCATAGTCGTTCCTCTTCAATATGTCCACCATCTCCAACATCTCTCCAAAAGACATATTTGAGGCCTTAAATCTTCTCCCCCAGGATCGGGACATTTCAGGCTCCAGGCTTTCCTCGCCCTCCTCCTCGTTAGTGGAAATATTAGTGCACACCTGCTGTGTCTCTGCCATGTGCTCTCCCCACTGCGCCAAAAGAGAAGGGGTGGGGAATAGTTTAGAAAGAACGTCAGGGGCGGGCGGGGTTTCACGCATGTGCACTGTATATAAAACGCAACACGCGTGTGTCGTACGTACGATCTGTGAGCAAAGTGTGGAGCTGACGCGCCGATTGTGCAAACGAAGGTACAATTTTTAACTTGGTACATCACTAGCCTATACTGCTTCTATATAGGCCTATGTTGGGACAAGATTAGGAGAGTTTAACATGGCATTATTATTAGGGTTTGTCTTGTGTTGTGTCTTGCAGACAAGATGGATCCCTTGAAGGAATCACATTTTATGGGGCTATTCATTGATCTGCTCAGGGAGGTGCCCTGCTTGTGGCAGAAGAACAACCCCTTTTATAAGGACCTAAGAAAGAGGAAGGCAGCGCTGGAGAAACTGCTTGCTTTGGTGAAGATCATGGTCCCCACGGCAGACATGACCTATGTGAAGGACAAAATTGGTGCCCTGAGGAGTATATATCTCAAGGAGCGAATGAAGCACCAGAAATCCCTGAGATCAGGAGATCCAGATGACATTTATGTCCCCAGGATGTTGTACTACGTGAGGCTGCATTTTCTGTCAGACCAGGGGGAACCCAGGCCACCACTCTACAGTCTTCCTTCAAGGCATCCTTCAGCCCCAGCTGAGGCTTCCGATGTCCAACCTGGGCCTTCCAGGCAGCAACATGTGGAGGGGCCCAGCTTGAGACAGGTATAGCATTGTTGAACATATTTCTTGTCGTACATTTAATGATGTTAACTAGATGTTATTATTGATCAGTAAGTTGTGATTTAACAAAGTGGTTTACATCTCAATAGACAGTAGTGACCAAAAATGATTGGGACAAGAATGAAAAATGCTGGGCTCAGAATGATAGTCTGTTCTATTTTGCAACAGTCATGAGCACAAAATTGTGTGATTGATGACCAAAAAACTAAAACTATGTCCCATTTTCATACACAGGAAGACCTCAGCCGGGAGGAGGCTGTGGCAAGTGGCAGCCGGGAGGTCGACCATCGCCCTCCTCCTCCTGCCACAACTACAGGAGCGGAGCCACAGCCTGGAAGGAAGCCTGGAGGGAAGTGCCCAAGGAAGACCAGAGAGTGATGGCCTGGGTTCAGTCTGGTCTGACAGAAGATGCAGCCTCTTGTAGGACCACAGCCTGGGGACATAGATGGCATCTGCTCTTCTTGATCTCTTGCACTTCTGGACCAGACTACTCTCCCTGAGATATGTACTCCTCAGGCCACCAATTTTGCATTTTCAAATTAGTTCATGTCTGCCCTGGGGGCCAAAGGCTTCTCCAAACTGACCAGTTTCTCTAGCGTTGCCTTCCTGTTTATTTGTTACTGACACCTAAATAAAAGGTTTTTTTTGGTTGAAGAAATACTTGCCTATGTGTTTTACTTCAAAAAGCACAGTTTATTTGTGAGTAGGCAGTTACATTTCAAAAATACAAAGTCAAATGAATAACAAGGGGCACCAACATCAAACAACCTCCTCTAGATTAAAAAAGAAAACAATAAAATAAAAAGATAATAATGGTGTTGTGGTAAGTTGACACACAAAACACAACAAAAAAACTGCGAAGATGAGCAAACTGTCAAAAAAGGAGATGTTGATTAAAAAAACCAACCACAAAATTATGAAAAAAAAAAAAAGATTGGGGAGATGTGAAGAATTTAAATATTGTATTGATGAAATGAGTAAAAAGAATAAAGAAAGAAGTTTGGAAGAAGTGTGTGTGATTATGAGCAGCAAAACAACTTCATTCTCGTAGCATTGTAAAGAAAAAGAGAATGCGCTGCATTAAATAATTTTTAACACTGCAGCGTGACGAATGTGCTATATCGATTACGAGTAGTAGTTTTACTTGACCGAGTGCTTCCATCTCAGAATTTTATTGTGAGCATGCGTGGCACCTTGTCCGTCAGACTAGGCTACACACGATCGGAACTGACGCGATCGGATCATGTTGTCGGAAAATTTTATAGCCAAGCTCTCAAACTTGGTCCATCGGATGGAGCTCACACACTGTCGGATTATCCGACAACGCGGTCCGATCGGACATTTTCCATTGGAATATCTGACCGTGTGTACAAGGGCTTAGAGTAATGACAAGAAGGTATCTGGTCCCCACTCATCTAGCCAGAATGTACCAAATAGCTTCTGCAGAGTGTTTTAGGGATTGTAAGTTGCATGGCAACATGTTTCACATTTGATGGAAATGCCCCAAAATCAGGAACTACTGCAATAAGGTGTTTCCCATGCTCAGCAAATTAACGCGATTTCCAATCGAACAGCATCCACATCTTGCATTGCTTAATGATCTGCCATCAGGGTTACCACGTCCAAAGAAATATTTGGTGTATTTCTTCCTACTGGCAGCCAAAAAACTATTGCAGGTGCATTGAAGACACCTTCAGTATCCTTCAGGCAATTGAAACACAAGATCTCTTGGATCGCGATCCTTGAAAAGGTTGGCAACATTATTAATTATAAACAAAATTTATTTTTATCCTTCTTTTCTTTTCTCTCGAGTTTTCTCCCCCTCCCCCTTTTTAAATTTTTATTTCTTCATTTTGTTTTATTGTGTATCTGTATTGGATCTTGAACTAATGGTTAATACTATTTACTGTTGAGATATGGTTTGTGGACGATTGCTCTCTCTAGACTGCTAGTTCAGGCATCTATAGAGTAGCAGGCACTTTTCTTTTGGTTCTGGTTTTTCATATGTCCCTTTTTTAATTTTTACTTTTTATACTTTTACATTTATTTGAATTGTCAGTCTTGTGCCATTGTATAATTTATTACACAGCCTATTCTGTTTTAGACCCATATACCTTTTATTCAGATAGCTGACCTTATGTTATGTTGTTATGTTGATATTCTGTTGATACTATTAATACTGAAAATAAAAATCTTTGAATGTAAAAAGGAAAGCATGAAAGATGCTACTCATCTTGTGCTGCCTGCCCATTTATAAGCAAAAAAAATAAAAAAATAATGTACACTGGAAAAATGTCTGCTTTAATAAAGTTATAGTAATACAAGATGTATTTTGCGAATGTGAAATTGTTATTTTTGAATGATACAATGTGGGAAGAAATGAATCTATGAACATGACAAAGTCTCTTTAAAAAACGTACAATGATTGTCATCATGGCACATAATTTATACAACATAAAATCATATAATATATTGGATATATATGGAATTTCCTTTCTGTCTCATGAGTCAGTTATGGTGATGCAGTTCTAAGGTTGGGCACAGATGCAGACTAATTCTCAATGATCTTAATGGGAATATGTAGTCTTTCCTTTTTTACTCAACCTTTATTTTATTAATTTTAAGTAGTTTATACCACTTCCAAATCAGGCCTTTTCTGGTACTTTTTGTTTACATGTAACAATCAGTATTTTCTGCTAGAAAATTACTGAACGCCCCCTAACATTAAACATTTTTTTTAAAGCAGAGGCCCTAGAGAATAAATTGGTGGGTTTTGCAATCTTTTTATGTCATGCGCTATGCGCAACGTGTTTTTTAAAAAAAAATCAGATCACTTTTACTGCTATCACTAGGAATGTAAACATCCTTGTTACAGCAATAGGCATGTGACAGGTACTTTTTGAAGTTTTTAAGGTACTCTTTATGAAGCTATGTGTGGTCCAAGGGGCTCAGAAGAAGTGGGTTAACCACTTAAGGACCGCCGTATTGCCAATGTACGTCAACACAATGGCACAGGCAGGCACAATCACGTAAATGTACGTGCCTGCCTTCCAGCGGGTGGGGGGTCCGATCGGACCCCCTCCCGTTGGATACGACGGTCCGGTTCGCTCCAGGAGCGCTCCGTGATGAGGGGATGGCCGTTGGTTTTCGGCCACCCCCTCTGGATCGCTCCTGGCCAATGAGAAGCTTCCTCCCACTGTGTATTGTTTACACAGGAAGGAGGAAGTGATGTCATTCTCCTCGGGGCGGTCTTTTTGACCGGACTACGAGGAGAAGACTAATAGTAAGTGTGCACCAACACTACACTGACATGTAGGTACACACAGGCACACAAACCCCCCCCCGATCCCCCCCCCCGATCGCCCCCCGATCCCCCCCTCCCCCCCCAGTCACAGTGTCACTGATTGCATTGATCATTTCTTTACTGATCAATGCATTCAGTGTCAGTTGTGACAGTAAAAACTGTCAGGACAGTTAGTGTTAGGTCCAGGGTAGCCCCCTATCACCCCCCAATAAAGTTTTAACCCCCTGATTGCCCCTAGAGTTAACCCTTTCACCCCCTTTTGCCAGTGTCACTAAGCGATCATTTTCTGATCGCTGCATGTGTCGCTAGGTAGCTAGTTATTTTTTTAGGTTCACCGCCAGGTTTTTATATCGCTAGGTACCCCGATATACTACCCAATAATGGTTTTAACCCCCTGATTGCCGCTAGTTAACCCTTTCACCCCCTTTTGCCAGTGTCACTAAGCGATCGTTTTTCTGATCGCTGCATTAGTGTCGCTACAGTCGCTAGGTAGCTAGTTATTTTTTTAGGTTCACCGCCAGGTTTTTATAGCGCTAGGTACCCCGATATACTACCCAATAATGGTTTTAACCCCCTGATTTCCGCTAGTTAACCCTTTCACCCCTTTTGCCAGTGTCACTAAGCGATCGTTTTTCTGATCGCTGCATTAGTGTCGCTACAGTCGCTAGGTAGCTAGTTATTTTTTTAGGTTCACCGCCAGGTTTTTATAGCGCTAGGTACCCCGATATACTACCCAATAATGGTTTTAACCCCCTGATTGCCGCTAGTTAACCCTTTCACCCCCTTTTGCCAGTGTCTCTAAGCGATAATTTTTCTGATCGCTGCATCAGTGTCGCTAGTGTCGCTAGGTAGCTAGTTATTTTTTTAGGTTCACCGCCAGGTTTTTATAGCGCTAGGTACCCCGATATACTACCCAATAATGGTTTTAACCCCCTGATTGCTGCTAGTTAACCCTTTCACCCCCTTTCACCAGCGATCACAGTATAAGTGTCACTGGTGACGCTGGTTAGCCAGTTAGTTATTTAGGTTCCCCGTCAGGTTTTTATATAGCGCCAGGGACCCCCATATACTACCTAATAAAAATTTGAACCCCCTGATTGCCCCTAGTTAACCCTTTCACCACTGATCACCATATAAGTGTTACGGGTGACTCTGGTTAGTTTGTTTTTTATAGCATCAGGGCACCCACCATTTATTACCCAATAAAGGTTTAACCCCCTGATCACCCGGCGGGTGATATCAATTAGGTTTTAGGGTCAGGGTCTGCGTCGCCCCAGGCAGCGCTAGGTTAGTGCCAGTACCGCTAACACCCACACGCAAAGCATACACCTCCCGTAGTGCTATAGAATCTGAACAGATCAATATCTGATCTGATCAGATCTATACTAGCGTCCCCAGCAGTTTAGGGTTCCAAAAAAACGCATTGTTAGCGGGATCAGCCCAGATACCTGCTAGCACCTGCGTTTTGCCCCTCTGCCCAGCCCACCCAAGTGCAGTATCGATCGATCACTGTCACTTACAAAACACTAAACACATAACTGCAGCGATCGCAGAGTCAGGCCTGATCCCTGCCATCGCTAACAGGTTTTTTGGTAGCATTTTATATTTAAATCCGGAAGGCAGTGCTTGGTTTTCGGGGTCCCGTACGTGGCTAGGCTCCCAAAAAGTCCCCCACATGTGGTATCCCCGTACTCGGGAGAAGCAGCAGAATTTATTTTGGGGTGTAATTTGACTTCTGCCCATAGCATGTGTGAGCAATATATCATTTAGTGACAACTTTGTGCAAAAAAAAAAAAAGTTTTGAAATATTCCCGCAACTTTTGGCAAAATATAAAATATTCCATGGACTCAACATGCCTCTCAGTAAATAGCTTGGGGTGTCTACTTTCCAAAATGGGGTCATTTGGGGGGGTTTTGTGCTATTTTGGCATTTTATGGCCTTCGAAACTGTGATAGGTAGTGAGGAGTTAAATCAAAAATGTGCACCCTTAGAAATCCTGAAGGTGGTGATTGGTTTTCGGGGTGCCGTGCGCGAATAGACTCCCAAAAAGTCCCACACATGTGGTATCCCCATACTCGGGAGAAGTAGCGGAATATATTTTGGGATGCAATTCCACATATAACCATGGCATGTGTGAGCAATATATCATTTAGTGACAACTTTTTGTAAAAAATGTTTTTTTTTTTTTTTGTCATTATTCAATCCCTTAGGACAAAAAAAATAAATATTCAATGGGCTCAACATACCCATCAGCAATTTCCTTGGGGTGTCTACTTTCCAAAATGGGGTCATTTGGGGGGGATTTGTACTGCCCTGCCATTTTAGCACCTCAAGAAATGAGATAGGCAGTCATAAATTAAAAGCTGTGTAAATTCCAGAAAATGTACTCTAGTTTGTAGACGCTATAACTTTTGCGCAAACCAAAAAATATACGCTTATTGACATTTTTTTTACTAAAGACATGTGGCTGAATAAATTTTGCCCTCAATGTATGACTAAAATTTAGTTTATTCGATTTTTCTTATAACAAAAAGAAGAAAATATCTTTTTTTTTCAAAATTTTCGCTCTTTTTCCATTTATATCGCAAAAAAAAAAATCGCAGAGGCAATCAAATACCATCAAAAGAAAGCTCTATTTGTGGGAAGAAAAGGACGCAAATTTCGTTTGGGTGCAATATTGCATGACCGCGCAATTACCAGTTAAAGCAGCGCAGTGCGAAATTGCAAAAAGACCTCTGGTCCTTAAAGCGGGAGTCCACCGGGACTCCGCGTTTTTTTTTTTTTTTTTTAAAAGCCAGCAGCTACAAATACTGCAGCTGCTGACTTTTAAATAGTGACACTTACCTGTCCAGCGCGCCCGCGATGTCGGCACCCGAAGCCGATCGCTCGCTCGGCTGCCGGGTCCCGCCGCCATCTTGGGTATGGGAATCAGGAAATGGAGCCTTTCGGCTTCATTTCCCGGTTCCCTACTGCGCATGCGCGAGCCGCGCGGCGCAATCCGGACGGTCCCCGCTGCCTCTGGGAGCTGTGTGTTTCCCAGCAGGCAGCGGGGCACTTGCTGAAGGGGGCGGGCGCTTGCGGAACGGGGCGTAACGTACGCCCCGTTCCGCAGAGAGCTAGCCCGGAAGTGGGTGCAGTTACCTGGATTATCCAGGTAACTGCACCCCCCTCCCCCCTGAAAGGTGCCGATTGTGGCGCCGGAGGGGGGGGGGATTCCGATGAGCGGAGGTCCATTTTAGGGTGGACCTCCGCTTTAAGGTGTTTATTGGTCCGGAGCTGAAGTGGTTAAATGATGCTGGCCATCAGACTGAGAACACAAGAAGTACTGCAGAAGATACTGTACTGGATTAAAGGTAAGTACTGCAGCCAAAAAGCTGCCTTTTTTATTTTATCTTTTAAACTGTATCTTGTTATACTGTATTTGATTATACTTTAAAATTTGTTAATAAATCCAGGGCTACATTCATTTGTGTCTTTTTTTTTTTTTGTCTGCGCATATCAATGTCTATAGATGTAGATAAATCAAAGTCATCAGTCGTAAGCGGCATAATACGATACAGACTTTTAGCATCCCCAGCAACCCTCCAGACCAGATGCAGCATACAAAGAATAAGAGGTGACTAAGCTGGAACCAGCACACAGAAAAAAATAATCTTCAATTTCAGCTAAAAAAGGTCATATATATCACAGTGGCTAAGTAGCTAGCACTTCCGCCTAGCAACAGTAAAGTTTCCAGTTCGAATTCTAACCATGGCATTACCTGCCTGTAGTTTGTATGTTCTCCCTTTGCCTGCATGGGTTTCCTCCCACACTCCAAAGACATGCTGGTAGGTTAATTGGCTTCTGTTTATAACTGGCCCTAGTATGTATGAATGTAAGTTAAAGACCTTTGATTGTAAAGCGCAGCATAAAATGATCGCTCTATATAGGTACCAATAATAAAATAAATAAACTGTATCAACTATAACTTTAGCTATCAGGTCCATGTAATATTGACCTGAATTGATATACCTACTGCTGGGGCTAGGAATATGAATGACATGGCAGTAGTCTATAGCAATGTCTAGGGAGATAGTCGAAAGTCCAGTGTTGGGGAAAGAGATAGCATAGACAAAGATCAATGAGAGAAGATCAAATGGAAAGACTGGAGAGAAATCACCAGTAGGTGTCAGGCAGTTCCTCCTAAGGCATAACACCTAATGCCGCGTACACACGATCGAATTGTATGACGTACTTAGTCCGTTGAAACACATTTCAACGGACAATCCGCTCGTGCGTGGGCTTCAGCTGACTTTTTCAGCGTGCAGTCCGGAGTACTAAGAATTTTGGTTTGCACAACAATCTTTCCGTCGTACTTTGGTTTCAGCGGACAATACGGTCGTCAGTATGCTAGTCCGACGGACTAAGAATGGCGCATGCCCAGAAGGGATTTACAGGGCGGAAGCGCTTTGTCTTGTAAAACTAGTGTTCATATTGAAGCTAGCATATTCGTCATGCTGCTAATTTTGTGATTTTTTAATATAGCACATTCTTTTCTTCTTCATAATGCAAGAAAAGTGAAGTTGCTTTGCTGCTTATATTCACACAGAGTTATCACAAATGTCTTTATTCATCCTCATCCTATGATTAATATTCCAATTCGAGAATAAATTAAAAAAACAAAAACGGACTAATTAAGCTGAAGTCTGAAAAGCGCGAATCGTCTCTAACCAAACTTCCACTAACGCAAAGTCAGCAAAAGGAGCCCAAAGGGTGCTTTGCTGTGTCTTGGACTTCCTATTTCTAGTCCCGTCGTACGTGCTGTACGTCATCGCGCAAGCTTTCGTCGGACTGTTTGTGTATCCGTGTGTGGTCAAGTCCGTTCAGTAGAAAGTACGCCGGATTGTCCGTAGGATTGTATGACGGACTAAGTACGTCATACAATTCGATCGTGTGTACGCGGCATAGGATTGCTGGTCTTCACATCTGTCTCTGATGGTGAGGATAGATTTAAATTCTCAGACTTTGCTCCTCAAGCTCACAGTTACCAGTGATGTAAGGCAGAATAAAAAAAGATGCTATGAAATAACTCTGGGAACAGACAGAATAGCTACATGTAGAGCTGTGGATATTTTAGAAATGAAATTAAGCTGGAAAAAAACTGTACTCAGGACCAGGAGGGAGGATATACTGTAGGTGACCACCTTATTATATGATTGCTTATGCGCAGCTATGTAAATTATATATGTGTAATGACAGAAACTGCTGCACCACTGTCAATGGTAAAACACTCACCACTCAAAGTGATTATATAGAAAAGATTAATAGTGCGCTATTCCGACCTATACAAATAAAGATAAACACTTAAAATACACAAACCAATACTATTCAATATGACACTGTGCTCAGTGATACCATATACAATACAGTGAAAGATTAGTTATAATGGACATCCATAAAGGATTACATAAACAATTATTTTATAGTCCACTATATGTGAAAACAATCCTACAAAAGGCGGAAAAAGCAAAAAAAGACAAAAACGGAGGAAGACACAAGACTAGCGACCCAACGCATCAGCCGGAGCAAGTGACGTCACTTTCAGTGTCTTCGGGACCCGGAAGCAATGGTGAGGAGATGATCTACCACTGTGGATTGTATAGATTATCAATGCGCTACAAGCAAGAAGGTTTCTTGTAAATGATTTTCAATCCATTAAAAAGAGGTCTTATAAATACGCTATGAGTATGTGTATTCTTTTGACATATCCTTAGCACTTGTCTTTAAGTGGAGCTGATCTAAGGTTGAAAGATTAGCACAAGAGGAGGCTACCCAGTTGGAGGTATACTAGGGAAACAATATAAGTGTTTCAAAGGCTTAGCGACACCTGCAATGGGTAAAAATTTGAGATGAGCAGGCACTGCACCCAGAGGTGTTGGGTGATGGCTTCATAGCACACAGTCATTGCTACGTGGATGGGCATCACATTTTTACGTTTTTCTTTTTTCCACCTTTCGAAGGATTGTTTTTACATATAGTGGACTATAAAATAATTTCCTGTCGCATCATGGTAGCATACACTCTGGGTTGTGACTCCCCACAACCTGATAGGACCACATAGCTATAAGATGAAGATACGCCCCCCCCCCCCCCCCCGCCCCGGTATTCTCTTATTTTTCCTCACCTGTTGGGACCGCACGGATCATCACCCTCTTACCGCTTCGCCCCAGCCAGGTTCTAGCCTCTCCTGGGTGGAAGTCCTTACCGGTACATCCTCTAAAGGAAGCTAAATGGAAGGATGCCCACTCTGGTGATCTCAGGGGTATGAATACTTTTTATCTGCAAACAGAGCATTGCCTCTATAGCCGTTGGAAGTAAGCCTTAAACAGGCTGAAGGCATATAACAAAAAGATTGGTCTTTAAGCCTTAAACAGGCTTAGTACTTGCGGTTGTCTTCGGTTTCCTCTTCTTCCCTGGTGTCACTCTGTCTGCAACTTGACAGCATACTCTCTGCCTTCAGTATCTCTTGTCACCTTAGGTTGTCTGGTGCCTTTACCCCAGTGTTGCCTTTCTGCCATATTTTACTTCCTTTTCCTGGTCACTCTGCCGCTTTGAACATGCTCATTGTGCACTTTGGGCAGCCTGTGTATGTCTATCTATGTCTTTTCCCTTTTCCAAGATGGCGCCGGCGGCCGCACGGCGCTACTGAGCATGTGCGGGCGGGACGTGACCCCGGCTCCAATGTTAAAAGGGGAAGATGCCTTTTTTTAATGCAGATGCTTTTTTGCCTGTTTTTTTGCTCAGGTGAATTTCCTGATTGCTGCATTTTTGGTTTTTCTGCCCAGTGTTGCCTCTCTGTTTGGTAAGTATCTCCCCTGTATTTTTTCTACTCTCTATTCCCCTCTTGTTTCTGTTGTGGCTTTATCTTCCTTACCCTTTTTTGTGTTACCTGTGTATTCAGGCTTCCTCTGTTCCCTATCCATGGAGACCACTGCTCCAGCAGATCACCACCAGCATAATAGGTAAGAGGGGAGGAGTTTGGTAAGTAGAGAAGATCGAAAAAGAGAGCAGGACGCACTAACGCTACCTAAATGGTTAGCCCCATCAGGTCCGCAAGATCATCTCGCAGCGATTCCTCGCATAGAAGAAGCCGCTCTGGCCATAGGCGGAGCCATTCAGGCGGAGGAAGTCGCTCAGGGAAAGGGAGTCGCAGGAGGAGTTGCTCCAGGTCTGGTTCAAGGCGCAGCCATTCTTGCCGAAGAAGATCCCCTGACCAGAGGCGCCATTCACCAGCACGCCACTCCCAGCCTTCTGAAAATACCTGCTGGGTATGCGGGCCATAGCCCTTCCAGACAGGATGGCATGCTGCAGGTGCTTTGAAGAAGCCACCAGAGAAAAAGGGCAAGAACACAGAGAGCTCGCGGAGTCTTCTGCCCCATGTGTTGCTCCGGACACAGAGTTATCTCCATGGGGTGCTTCGCCGGCTCCCCCAAGTACTTCCAGAGAGCATCATTCTCCTTCAGATGAGGAAGAACTAGAGGCTTCAGCGGGCTTTGACTTCTCCCTAATAGAGCCTTTTGTGAGGTCAGTGAAGGAGGCCATTAGCTGGGAGGAACCCCAGGAGGCCCAACCCAAAAGGAGAAAATATTTCACGAACCTGAAGAGAGAACCTGAAGCCTTCCTCTTCATTGATGAGTTGGAGGAACTTATCAGAGACGAGTGGCAGCGACCCGAGAAGAAAGCAAGTCTCAACAATCGGCTTGCCAAACTATATCCTCTAAAGGAGGCTAAAATTAAATCTCCTGTGTCCCCGCCAGTGGTGGATGCATCCCTGATGCGCCTGGCCAGGCACGTTATGCTCCCTATCGAGGACGCTGCGTCATTCAAGGACATCCTGGATAAGAAGATCGATACTGATCTCAAAAGAGCTTACCTAGCAGCAGGAGGCGTATGCAGGCCAGCAGTGGTTCTTGCAGCTGTGGGTAAGGCTATTGCCAGTTGGTCAGCAAGCACAGAAAAGCTTGTATCCGAGGGCGCTGATCAGGACCAGATAGTTAGGGCCCTGCAAGAACTAAGCCTTGCAGGGGATTTTGTGGCAGAGGCATCTGTGGATGCTATTAAGTCTGCATCCAGGGCTATGTTGTTCTCGGTAATGGCCAGACGGGCTCTTTGGCTCAAACCCTGGGTGGCAGATCCTGCTTCCAAGTCCAATTGGTGCCGCATGCCGTATGATGGCGAGAACCTTTTCAGCGCCAAATTGGACTCTGCTATTTCTAGGGTCACCTGCGGAAAATCAGGGCTTATCCCCTCGGATAGAAAGCCAAAGCTTCAGAGGCCTCCTCCCTTTAAGCGTAGCCTCCCGGACAGGTACAGGGATGCCAAGTCCTACAGGCCTGGTAGGGAGTACAGAAGGAACTGGAAGGCCCCTCAAACGTCCTTCATGAAGTTCCAGAAGCCCAGGACCCCAGCATCTACTGACCAGAAGTCCTTTTGAAGGTGCGTCCGCCCAGCCAGCAGTGGTGGGGGCCAGACTCTCAAAGTTCACGCTGGTCTGGGCGGAAATGATAAGCGACCCCTGGACGTTAACCACCATTCACGTCGGGCATAGATGGTCATTCAGGGGACTTCCCCCGGGGGACCATTTTTTGCCCAACAAATCTCCCGTCATCCCGGCAAAAGAGGTTAGCCTTGACTCTATACGTTCAGGATCTGCTCCAAAAGGAAGCAATTACGGAGGTGCCCCTATCTCAAAGAGGTCGGGGGTTCTATTCCCCTCTATTTCTAGTAAAAAAGAAATCAGGGGACCTACGTTTGGTCCTGGATCTAAAAAAAAAGTTCAACCGCTCTATCCGTGTAGAAGCATTCAAAATGGAGAGCCTCCAGTCTATCCTCCAGGCCATAAATCTGGGGGACTGGATGCTCTCCAAAGATCTACAGGACATCTCTCTCCATATCCCTATCCATTCAGAACTCCAAAAGTTCCTCAGTTTTTCGCTAAACCACAGACACTTTCAGTTCCGAAGTCTTCCGTTTGGAATTTCTACGGCTCCCAGGACCTTTACAAAGGTCCTTCTTCCCGTTATTGCGTATCTGAGGGAGAGGGGACTGCGAGTCCACCATTATCTGGACGATATTCTCCTCCTCGCAGACAGACGGGAGTCGCTGTTAAAACACCGGAAGATCCTCATCTCCACTCTGCAGAATCTGGGATGACTGATAAACTGGGGGAAGAGCCAGCCTCCGCCCACACAGAGAATGATCTTCTTAGGAGCCCAACTAGATACCCAGTTGAATACAGTGTAGCTGCCTCCGGAGAAGTCTTCCCTGTTGGTCCGGAAGGTGAAGAAGGCCATTTTAGCAAGATCCCTGTTGGCCAGAGTATGCCTCAGCCTTCTAGGCTCCCTATCAGCGACCATTCCTATGGTCCGTTTCGCTCAGTGGCAAACCAGACCTCTGCAGAACTCCTTCCTACATCAGTGGGACGGTTCATCCATGACCCAGACGATCCGGAACTCGGAGACAGTCAGGCGCTCATTGTGTTGGTGGACTCGCCCCCACAACTTAAACAATTGCAAACACATAGTCACCCCTCCTCAGGAGGTAGTGACCACAGATGCCAGTCTAGAAGGTTGGGGAGACCACTACCAGTCCCATGCAGCGCAGGGCCATTGGCCTTTCGAAGTACGGGACTCGGTATCGAATTGGTATCGAATGTGCTGGAGATGAGCGCTGCCCTCCAGGCTCTCATGGCCTTCAGCTCCCTTTTAAGGGGGAAGCAGGTCCTCTTAAGGATGGACAACAAGGTTGCTGTTGCCTACATAAACAGACAGGGGGGGACCAGGAGTCCCTCCATGATGCAGGAAGTTCTCCCTGTGATAGAATGGGCACAGTTGAACCTGTCAGACCTGAGGGTGACTTACATCCCGGGGGTCGAGAACATCTTAGCCGACACGCTCAGCAGGGAGTTCGCCTCCAACAACGAGCGGTCCCTGAGCCCTCAGGCCTTCTCCCTCATCTGCCAGACCTGGGGTCAACCAGACATAGACCTTGCTGCGACTCCGGCAAACTCCAAGTGCCGAAGGTTCCTGTCGAGGTTTCCCTTTCACTTAGTGGAGGGGACAGATTGCCTTCAGCATTCCTGGAATTTCCATCTCGGGTATATCTTCCCTCCGACTCCCATGATAGCGAGATTTCTCTTAAGGCTCAAGAAATCAACAGCATTAGTGATAGCAGTGATTCCTTTTTGGCCCAGGAGGCCATGGTTCACCACCCTCCTACAACTGAGCATGGCAGACCCTCTTGCTCTTCCCCTGTCAGCCGACTTGCTCTCCCAGGGCCAGCTACTACATCCAGATTCGGGCAGGCTGCACTTGATGGCTTGGAGGCTGAGAGGGCTAGGTATCCAGAAGGTAGTTGATACCCTGCTCCAGGCCAGAAAACCTACCACCAACTGCACCTACCGCAGGGTCTGGGAGAAGTTTGTTACCTTCTCTCAGGACCTTGGTCGGGATCTGTCCTCCCTTTCGGCTCCTCTGATCCTAGAGTTCCTGCAATCAGGCTTAGACAAAGGTCTTAGCTCTACTACTCTGAAAGTTCAGGTGTCAGCTCTATCTGCCCTGACAGGGGTTAAATGGGCTCACGATCCCCTTGTTATGCAATTTCAGAAGGCCTGTCTTAAACTAAGACCACCTAGGAAGCCCTCCTTTCCAACATGGGACCTATGGGTCGTCTTAGAGGTACTATCCAAAGAACCCCTTTTTCCGCTGGAAAACATCTCCCTCTGGCACCTGACACTAAAAGTCGCCTTCCTGGTTGCAATCACATCAGCGAAGAGAGTTTCAGAGATACAAGCATTACTGATTAAGGAGCCGTATCTGATCATCCATCCATACAGGGTAGTTCTAAGACCCTCGGATCGCTTTTTCCAAAAGGTGGCATCCTCTTTTCACTTCAACCAGGAAATCAACTTGCCAGCTCTTAACACAGACCAGGGCGACCCTCATCCTCTGGATGTAAGGGGCAACATCATAAAATATCTTTCTGTGTCTGAATCCTTTAGAAGATCGGAGAACCTCTTCATCATTCCCTACGGCCTTAGGAGAGGTCAAGCAGCATCGGCCCGAACCATTGCCTCCTGGTTGGTGAAGACCATTAAAAAGGCTTACTTGCTGAGTGAGCTGCAAATTCCTGAAGACCTGAGGGCTCATTCCACCAGAGCAGGGGCCACCTCCTGGGCAGCGTATTGTAGGGTCTTAGCGGAAACCATCTGCAGAGCGGCCACTTGGTCCTCCAGGAACACCTTTATCTCTCATTACAAGGTGAACTCAGCTCGGCTATCAACAGTAGAATTTGGAAAGTCCATTATTCAAGCCAACTCTTCTATTCCTTGCTAATAAACGTTTACCTTTGCATCTCCCACCCAGTCTGCGAGTTAATCCCCAGAGTGTATGCTGCCATGATGCGTCAGGAAACCGGAAAATTGTATACTTACCTTTCTGTAATTTTCCTTTCCTGTCGCATCTTCATGGCAGCATACAATATCCCACCCACAAAGGTGATTCATATATACAGAGAATACTGGGGCGGGGCGTATCTTCATCTTATAGCTATGTGGTCCTATCAGGTTGTGGGGGCGGAGTCACAACCCAGAGTGTATGCTGCCATGAAGATGCGACAGGAAAAGAAAATTACGGAAAGGTAAGTATACAATTTTCCGCTGTCTATGTAATCCTTTCTGGATATCCATTATCACTAATATCTCACTATACTGTATAAGGTATCCCCGAGCACATGGAATAGTACAAGTATATTTGTGTATTTTAAGTGCTTATCTTTATTTGTATCTGTCAGAATAGCACACAATTCATCTTTTCTATGACATCGCCACCTTGCCCAATCAGAGAATTTAGAAAAAAAATACATGGCATTCTCTGAATGGCAGCAGTGTCACGTGAGTGACCCTCTGTGGGTAATATGCAGAAGGGCAGCTGCTTGGCACTGGACCTGGAAGACTGCCGCTATCATTGTAGTAGCGTTAACTACCGCAGGGACCTCCAGCTTCCAAGAGGATCAGTAAGGTAGGAGATATACATACTTACATTGGTCAAGGCTGGACCAATATAATTATGCAAGAAAAATCATACCAAAACTTCATCTTCAAAGTCCAATTGAACTTTTGGTTTTCATTTGACTGTGGGGTTGACTGTGGGGTATTAGACCTCTGCAAACTATCCATTGCCCCCACACGGAGAGCAGGAGTTCTTTGGTACAGTATGTTGCCAGGGGACAGGCTTTTCTACTCTACTTCTGTGGCTGATTTCTAATGCAAAAAATTTAAAACCTTCCACGCCTTTTGTTTTAATGCACCTGGAAAATATTTAGCTGATTTAAACAGAAGGGTAATTCGGCATTTAACATATAACCTTGACACAAAGAGCCCTAAGCCATGGGGATATGGTGTCCATTCCAAAAACCTATTTACTGCTATGAAGGAAGGAAAGGCAATTTTATAAAGAAAGAAATGCAAGAGACACAACGTCCAGAGTAATCTACCATTTAGTATTCTGTGCGTATTGCTCATCATAATAACCTTCAAGATAAATCAAAGCAGAAAAAGCAGTTGTTTATATATATGACCAGCAGAAAGACTTGAGTTTCTCCTTCATTAATGGATAACATAGTATGGTACTCAGCTAATGAAAAAGTTACTAGCAAAGTAAAGGTTAAAATTTAACTAAACCCCAATACAAAAATTGATAGTATTGCAACTTACTTTAGATGTGGTGGCTGCATTTGTTTTTTTTTTTCAAACTTGTGTTTTCTATTATTTTAACCTGGCTATCCTGTTATTAACCACTTGACCTCTGAAAGATTTTACCCCCCTTCATGACCAGGCCATTTTTTGCGATATGGCACTGCATTAATTTAACTGATAATTGCGTGGTGTTGTGACACTGGATACAAATAAGATTTTTCCCCACAAATAGAGCTTTCTTTTGGTGGCATTTGATCACATCTGCGTTTTTTATTTTTTGCGCTATAAACCAAAAAAGACCGACAATTTTTAAAAAAAGAACAACAATATTTTTTACTTTCTGCTATAAAACATACCTAATAAAAAAAATATAAAAAATCATATTTCTTCATAGATTTAGGCCAAAATATATTCTGCTACATTTTTTTGGAAAAAAAAAATCCCAATAAGCGTATATTGATTGGTTTGTGCAAAAGTTATATGTTCTACAACCTATTGGAAATTTTTATGTATTTATTTTTTTTTTTTACTAGCAATGGTGATGATCAGTGACTTATAGCGGGACTGCGATTTTGCGGCGGACAATTTGGACACCTGACACTTTTGGTGACCAGCGTCTCTACTACAGTGATCAGTGCTAAAAAATATGCACTGTCACTGTATTAATTTATTATTATTATTATACAGGATTTATATAGCGGCAACAGTTTGCACAGCACTTTACAACATGAGGGCAGAAAGTACAGTTACAATACAATTGAAATTAGAGAGCGCTGCTCATTAGACCTTTACTAATGACACTGGCTGGGAAGGGGTTAACATCAGGGGCGATCAAAGGTTAACTGTAGGCCTAGTCGGTGCTAACTCACTGTGTGGGAGGTGATTTGACTAGGGGAAGGCAAACATAATCACATTGGTCCAGCTTGGCACATTGTAAGTATTAATGTAAGGGCTTACTTGATTGGATAAAGATAGTATGGGTTGTTAGGCAAGGCCCTCATACTACATACGGTAGGTATTGATAAATCCAAAAGAGATTGTACAACCACACTGTAATCTGTTTGAGCATCAGATACCACTTGCATGTAGAATCAAACATTATTGATCTATATATACAGTGCACATAAAAGTTCTTGCTCAAACAAACGGGGACTTGGAAAGCCTAAGCCTCCTATGTCACAAGTAGAGTGCATAAAAGCAACATTTTAGATGGTATTTTATTGTTGGATAAGAACTTATTTAATCAGATTTTAGGCAACTTCTGCAGCAAAAAATTCATTTTTGGTGAGATACTCCCAAAGGGAAATCAAGTCTAAAGGGATTCAGACAATTGAAGAAAAAGTTGCTACTTCCCCAGATTATGTAGAGATCCTCCTGAGCTGTTGGGTGCAGGATGTACAATCGCTCAGCTGCTAACAAAGTAAATATATATTTATGGTCGGAGCCCTCCTCTCTAAGAGATATGAAAGAACACAGAAACACGTCACAAGACAAACAACATAAAATAGACCTGAAGTGTGCCCTTGGTCTGCTGTAAGGTAAGCCCTGATGAGCTGGGCAGTGAGCTCTGGTCTGCTGGGCGATATGCCAAGAGAAGGCCGCATACCTTAAGAAAGTAAATGGATGTTTCTGTAGAGAAACGTGTTTTAAGAAAAGTACTCTGAGAAGGGAAATGGGTGGGTGGGTACCTTGCACTGGAACCGACACAGACCGTTGTGGGTGGTCTGATTAAATACCCTCCAGGCTCCTCCCATAATTACAGGCCACCATACTGGCCCTCTTATTTATGGTCGGAGCCCTCCTTTCTAAGAGATATGAAAGAACACATAAACACGTCACAAGACTAACAACATAAAACAGACCTGAAGTGTACCCTTGGTCTGCTATAAGGTAAGCCCTGGTGAGCTGGGCGGTGAGCCCTGGTCTGCTGGGCGATATGCCAAGAGAAGGCCGCAAAAGACTTGGTTAGGGAGGTAATTATTAATTTATGTACAACAAGACACTACAGGGCAAAGTTGCTAAAGGCTCGTGACATTTCCACTGGTGGATTGGGGATGTATCGAGTAAAGCAGGTGGATTCCCGCCTGCCCATCTTTTGATCGCGTGGTCTGGGACCCCGTTTCGTGAGGCTGCTGATGCTGCTCCAATGTGAAAGAATGTCCAAGAAAATGGCCAGGGTCCCGGCGTAATTTGCTCAAAAGGAACCTGACGTGACTAATGAACTGGTTGCTGCTTGGGGTACTAATCGGGAACGGTAGTAATGGGCTGTCCTGCGAGGGATCAAAAAGGTGAGCCAAAAATTGATCTAGAATGGACACGGGGCACCAGGCTTTGAGAGTTTGGAAAGGTTTGATGTCAACCCCTGGACCGGACTATTGTGTTTTGGACACCCTGAGGTGCAAGATGAAGTAAGTCTGATGGCGTGTGAGGTGGCGTCTACGTAACACTTTACAACTGGGACGGTGACAGAATTCACTGGGGCGTAAGAAGCTGTAGAAAGCCAGGTATATGGATGCTTGAATGACCAGGCTGAATTTAACCAAAGCGGAATGTGACAGGATGAAAGACACGTCTCGGAATATGGCGCTGGTGATGGGTAGCCATTTGATACTGATTTGGGGTCATTGCCTGTGAATACCACACAACATGGTCTTGACCGTATGGGCGGCAAACAAGACGGTTTGTTAGGATCTCATAAGGGAATGAAATACTGGATGTCAGCTGAGTAGAGTCTAAGGTATTGTGTGACAATGCCAACTGTGTGTGGCGGCATGATATGAAGGCCAGGATATGATGGAGAACTCTTGGTATTGCTCTGGGGTTTGAGGCTAGTAACCTGACATAGAACCTCTAGGCTGTACGGTAGGCCTTCAGGGTGTTGTGAGATAATGAAAGATTAATAAGGCAGGTAGCGTTGTGAAAGTGTTGTTTGAATCCGAGGTTAGCTACGACCAGTGTGGGATAAGAGACATGGTTGGGTCGGTTCCAGGTTCCTGCAAAAATAATGAAGCAAAGTTAACGGGTAGTGCGTCGGCCAGATTATTGCGTTTGTCTGGGATGTGAACGCATAGGACGTTAGATTGGTGCTGTGGGGATAGTGGCACCAGCCTGCGCAGGAAGGCCATGATGGCCAGTGACTAGGACCTCCTTTATTTATAATACTGGCTGTGGCTTGGTTGTCTGTGGCAAACGTCACTGTTTGTCCTGCCCAGTTGTTGCACCAGACTTGAGCTGCTGCGACAATGGGGTAGAGGTCGAACAAAGAGGAGGACTAACTGAACCCAGGAATCAAGAGGATTTCTGACAGCCATGACCCTATAAACCCAAGTTGGCCAAAAATTGAGGCGAGGACCTGTGGAGGCTATGGTGTCCATGACTACCTGAGATGAAGAGAGAGATGCTGAGGGAATGATCATTGGCATGCCATTCCAATTTGTGAGAAATTCGACTCCCATGGGCAGATCTGTTATAGCTGGCACATCTTAATTTAAGGATTTAGTCAGGATCTTGTACCTGGGAGAGAAACACTAAAAGGTGGGAGTTAAAGGATCACCTTGAGTCTGGCTGCTGCCTTGGCTGAAAATGAGTGGTGATAGTCAAAGGATGGGCACCCTGCGTACTTGTGACCTGCTGCATGCATCCAATTCTACCCTCCTGTTGGGGTTGCCCTGCATAGCACATCTGACTGTCCCCATGGCCAGCACAAACTCTGTGACCGTGAGCTTGCGATTAAGTAAAGGGTCTCAGGCCTTCAGGATGACGGAGACGTCTCCCCACGAATATGACTTTGTTCTAGGCCAAGTTGTGTACTGCTATGAGGAGGGATGCTAAGTTAACGTCATTGTCGTCCAAGATGTCCTCCTAGATGCCCTGCTAGTACAAGGTGTGCAGGGAAGACAGTGGTGCAGATGTTGGGTGTACATGTAAGTGAAGGTATGGGAATGACGGTGGTGACTGGAGCTGGTAGGGGCACGGCTGGGCGTACCTCCAGGGCTGTCACTCTGCTTGGACTTCGGCAACTGCTGTTGACAGTGTGGTCACCCAGGAGTGCAGCTGAGTAGTCGCAAAGAAGATAGACTGAAGTGGTGCCTGGAAGGGCTGCCACTGGCGGTGGAAACAGTAGCCTAAAAGCTTGGTTTCCTGGCTGTGGCAGGGTAGGATTTACTCCTGCGACACCGTTCTGCTATGAGTTTTTTTTTGTTTTATTATTTTTGTTTGGTTTTTTGTTTTTTTGTTTTTTATATGTTTTTTTTTATTTGTTTATTTATTTTTAAAGCTCTTGTGAAACTGTAAACCGCCGCTTGCTGAGCCCGCAAAGGGTGATGGCAGGGCTGAGGCAAAGTCCTCACTGTCTGCCTGCGACATGGCGTCAGATAAAAGCAACGGGAGGGGGGGGGGTGCGTATGTTTGAGGCAGGTTGCAAAGGTAGGAGGGGATAGTTGCGTTTGGGTAGATAAGATGAAAGGCGGAAGGAAAACAAGAAGAACAGGACAAGGAACAACAGCCATAGTGACAGTTGGTTTGCGCTCGAGTGCTGTTGAGCGTGACTTTAGAAAACTCAAAAGAATGCGTGACAACCGAGGTGAGCCAGGAGGTGACTGGCTAGGTAACCGATAGGTCGGGTGTCCGTCTATGCTCGGTACAGACTAATAAACCAGAGCGCCCCAGGGCGGACTGGGGTGGGTAGCTGAAGTCTGGTATACTAAGTAGGAATGTTGCGATCTGTAGTTAATTGACGTGGGTTCGGTCTACTAACGCTTGCACTGCCAGCAAGTATGGAGATAGGCGACCTTGTCTGCGTATTGAAGGCTTGTGCTTCGAAAACAGAGTGAAGTGCACAGAAGTATGTGACAGTTGCTAACGCCTCAGGAGCAGGTCAGATTCTGTATGTGAAGTAAAAATATGTAGTGAAAGAGTGTTTAAGAGAAAGGGGGAATCCCATTGAACTACACACCTGACTTTATGCCTTAGTTGTGAAGTCGACTGGTTGGGGTCGAGAACTGAGTTGACCGGGAGCCTGTAGTAAGGTGACATGAAAATTTCGTTTTGACAAGGGGGATTGCAAAGAGCTGTTTGGGGCAAATCTGGCCCCCCTGGTGAAGATGCAAGCCCTCGACAATGGGGTTTTTTTTTTTTTTTTTTTTTGGGTGAAAGACAGTCCAAGCCTGGCATAGGATGGACCAACTGGCAACCTTACTGACCTGAAAGGGGAAAAGGGATAGAGAAAACGTATGAGTAGCCATGTTGCTACTGGAGACGTTGGCCGTTTTTAAGCCAAATGCAGAAAGACTTGCAGCGATTGCAAGAACGCAGCCTTGTTGAAAGGCGAAAGAAAAGGTTATAGAGGAAATGTGATTATGTAGGAATGACCGTGTGCAACACTGAGCAAATTGGTGGAGGGAATTGTGTATGATCATGCATGGATAGACTGAGAAAGTGAAACGTAAGTACTGCTGAATTCGTACTGTCGATGTGACTAGTTTGAACCGGGCTATAGCTATGGAATAGTCTGTGAAAGATTTGACTCATTTGAGTCGGTGATGCAACAGGATTCGGCTCGGTTGTTAGAGTTGCGTTTGGCAAGGACTCAAATCGTTGCGCCGATGCTGCGACTAGACTCGAATCCTCCGTAGATGCGACTGAGAGGCTCGTATATGGAATCCGACCGTATCGCTGATAATATGGCTGGGTTCGGATTGATTGAATTGTGATGGTGGTTGAAGGGGCTTGTGATTGCAGAGGATCCGAAACATAGAAGCGAAGTTGCGACTAGATTCGAATCGGTCGTAGATGCGAGGTGACTACAGGGCTCGTATGACAGATCTGACTGTATTGCCGATGATATGGCTGGGTTTGAATCGACTAAATGGTGATGGCGGTTGAAGGGGTTTGTAATTGCAGAGGATCCAAAACATAGAAGAGAAGTTGCGACTAGATTCGAATCGGCCGTAGATGCGAGGTGACTACAGGGCTCGTATGACAGATCTGACCGTATTGCCGATGATATGGCTGGGTTCAAATCAACTAAATGGTGATGGCGGTTGAAGGGGCTTGTGATTGCTGAGGATCCGAAACATAGAAGCGAAGTTGCAACTAGATTCGAATCGGCCGTAGATGCGAGGTGACTAAGGGGCTTGAATGTCGGATTTGACCGCATTGACCGTGAAGTGAACGGCTCGAGTAAACCTGTGTTGGGTAGAAAGCATGAAATACATGAAAGATGACATAGAAAGACCTACGGCGGCGTAAGTGCGACTTTTGCAAAACGAACATGATAAACGAACATGATAACGTAACTATTCGAGTTTAGAGGAGCGGTAACAACAAAGTCCTACCTACAAACAATACCTGTTTATCTCAAAAAAGGATGAGAACAGTGAAGTTTATAACCAGTGAAGCCTATGGCGAGTGATATTGGAGAACGACCGACAGTGACTCGGAGGCTTGGATCTATGAATGAATCGTATGTTTGATAGAAGGAATTTATAAATGTACTATGCCTGTGCCGAAAGATGTCGGGACATGAGTGTCAACAACTCAGAGGTAGGTTTTGCGAAAGGGGTGCAGGATAGTAAGCATAATAAGCTGCAAGTTTGCACATGATATGAAAAGATTCGGATACTACTTATCTGCGACCCTGAGCGGGAACCGCCGACGAAGACCACAAATAAAGAAGCCAAAGTGTACCTGCGATTGGATGCACAGATAGTCGACCGTGAGGGAGCTGAGAAGAGACGGCCTCTTGATGTGCAGTACCTTGCACTGGAACCGACACAGACCGTTGTGGGTGGTCTGATTAAATACCCTCCAGGCTTCTCCCATAAATACAGGCCACCATACTGGCCCTCATATATATATATATATATATATATATATATATATATATATATATATATATATATATATATATATATATATATATATAAATAAAATAAAATCCGCAACTCCATACAAGCTCTTCAAAAAACCCAAATTTATTGTAACTACATAAAAGATGAAAATGTACAGCACAGGTTAATGCGTTTCAGCCATAGTGGCCTTGTTTACAACATTTATGTACAAAAACAGTACAACATATACAGTGGTGTGAAAAAGTGTTTGCCCCCTTCCTCATTTCCTGTTCCTTTGCATGTTTGTCACACTTAAGTGTTTCGGAACATCAAACCAATTTAAACAATAGTCAAGGACAACACAAGTAAACACAAAATGCAATTTGTAAATGAAGGTGTTTATTATTAAAGGTGAAAAAAAATCCAAACCATCATGGCCCTGTGTGAAAAAGTGATTGCCCCCTAAACCTAATAACTGGTTGGGCCACCCTTAGCAGCAACAACTGCAACCAAGCGTTTGCGATAACGTGCAATGAGGCTTTTACAGCGTCCTGGAGGAATTTTGGCCCACTCATCTTTGCAGAATTGTCCTAATTCAGTTACATTAGAGGGTTTTCGAGCATGAACGGCCTTTTTAAGGTCATACCACAACATCTCAATAGGATTCAGGTCAGGACTTTGGCTAGGCCACTCCAAAGTCTTCATTTTGTTTTTCTTCAGCCATTCGGTGGTGGACTTGCTGGTGTGTTTAGGATCATTGTCCTGCTGCAGAACCCAAGTTCGTTTCAGCTTGAGTACACGAACAGATGGTCGGACATTCTCCTTCAGGATCTCTTGGTAGACAGCAGAATTCATAGTTCCTTTTATCACGGCAAGTCTTCCAGGTCCTGAAGCAGCAAAACAGCCCCAGACCATCACACTACCACCACCATATTTTACTGTTGGTATAATGTTCTTTTTCTGAAATGCAGTGTTCCTTCTACGCCAGATATACTTGGACACACACCTTCCAAAGAGTTCCACTTTTGTCTCATCGGTCCACAGAATGTTGTCCCAAAAGTCTTGGGGATCATCAAGATGTGTTGTGGAGAAATTGAGACGAGCTTTGATGTTCTTTTTGCTCAGCAGTGGTTTTCTCTTTGGAACTCTGCCATGCAGGCCATTTTTGCCCAGTCTTTTCCTGATGGTGGAGGCATGAACGCTGACCTTAACTGAGGCAAGTGAGGCCTGCAGTTCCTTGGACGTTGTTGTGGGGTCTTTTGTGACCTCTTGGATGAGTCGTCGCTGCGCTCTTGGGGTAATTTTGGGCGGCCGGCCACTCCTGGGAAGGTTCACCACTGTTCCATGTCTTCGCCATTTGTGGATAATGGCTCTCACTGTGGTTCGCTGGATTCCCAAAGCTTTGGAAATGGCTTTATAACCCTTTCCAGACTGATAGATCTCAATTACTTTCTTTCTCAATTGTTCCTGAATTTCTTTGGGTCTCGGCATGATGTGTAGCTTTTAAGGATCTTCTGGTGGACCTTACTGTGTCAAGCAGCTCCTATTTAAGTGATGCCTTGATTGTGAACAGGTGTGGCAATAATCAGGCCTGGGTGTGGCTATAGAAATTGAACTCAGGTGTGGACAACCACAGTTATAGTATGTTTTAACAAGGGGGGCAATCACTTTTTCACACAGGGCCATGATGGTTTGGATTTTTTTTCACCTTTAATAATAAACACCTTCATTTACAAATTGCATTTTGTGTTTACTTGTGTTGTCCTTGACTATTGTTTAAATTGGTTTGATGTTCCGAAACACTTAAGTGTGACAAACATGCAAAGGAACAGGAAATGAGGAAGGGGGCAAACACTTTTTCACACCACTGTATAGTGTAAAAACACCCCCCTCCTCCATTGATCACATAGAACAAGTTTCAGGCTTGTTTTCTGCCTCCGGCATCTCTGCAAGAACTGGAACAATTTTTGCATGAAGAGTGCTATCGGATTCCATTATCCACCATCCAATACTTACTGTATATTTGTCAATTCCCAGGATAATTCAGGCCATCTTGGATGCCAAAGGTGGTCCAACTACATATTAGGTAACGATTTTGTTCTTTTACCTGGTGTTTCCATATTTTTGGCTGACCCCTGCAGATAACTCAGAGGTGAATGTTTTTTTTCTCAACAAAAGTAAAGTTACTCTTTAGAATCGTTTGATAATCCAGTATGTGTCTTTTCGATAATTCGTAGATGCAATCATATTGTCCGATTCTGTAAATATCATTATGAAAGGCCACCGTTATGCCCCATGCGGAATTTCCACCTGAAAATTCTTGGATGGTTTTCCCAATGGAATTCCGCTCAAGCTTGCATACATAGTTACATAGTTACATAGTAGGTGAGGTTGGAAAAAGACACAAGTCCATTAAGTCCAACCTATGTGTGATTATGTCAGTTTTACATTGTATATCCTGTGTTGCGCGGCGACTTATATAGGGACAATGGGCTGGGTCACCGGGTGATGTCCCTGCTCATTGTCCCTACATAAGTCGCCGCGCAATATGTCCCTGTCATTGCGGCCAGAGACAGAGCCGAGTCAACATCTCAAGGAAGAAGAAGAGAAGGCGGCGACAGCGGTGACAGAAGACCGGGCCACCGCTAGTAAAAGAGCTGGAAGAAGAAAGCGGAGGCCTGGCAAGAAGAACCGAAGAGGGGGACAAGACCCACGAAGTCAGAAGAAGAGGCGGCAGCGTCAGAAGACCGGGCCACCACTAGTAAAAGAGCTATAGGAAGAAAGCGGAGGCCCGGCAAGAAGAACCAAAGATGGGGACAAGACCCCCGAAGAGGGGGACAAGACCCCCGAAGTCGGAAGAAGCTGTGCAATAAATTATTTTAAAACCTTATGTTGTGTTTTATTTAAATTTTTTTAGATGAATGGGTAGGGGTACATTGTACATTGTACCCCATACTCATTCACATAGGGTGGGGGGGCCCCGCCCCGCAGATCCCGACAACCAACAGCCAGGGTTGTTGGGAAGAGGCCCTTGTCCTTATTAACATGGGGACAAGCACCTTCCCACGTTGAGGGCACGTGGCCTGGTATGGCTCAGGAGGGGGAGGCGTACGCTCATCTCCACCCCCTTTCCTGACCGGCCGGGTTGCGTGCTCGGATAAGGGTCTTATATGGACCTGGGGGGACCCCCATGCTGTTTTTTCGGCGTAGGGCTTCGCCTTTAAGTCCATACCAGGTGGCGGGCCAGAGACGTGTAAATTTCGCCGCCGAAGGCGGCGACATTGACCTCCTTCGCTAGTCCCGTCTAACTGGAGCCGTGCTCAGAATGAACGGACTTTTCTCCATGTGCGGGAAAGTCCGTTCATTTCAAAAGTCCGGCGGACTAGCGCACAGACGACCGGATTGTCCGCCAGACTCGCAGTCTGGCGGACAATTTTTGAGTCAAAACTAGTTTCTAAGTCCGACGGACTTTTGGGGAAAAAAAGTCAGCCGGAGCCCACACATGGGCGGATTGTCCGGCGGACTCTGGTCCGCCAGACCAAGTCCGCCAGGGTAGTCTGATCGTGTATATGCGGCATGAGAGTGCTACCCACTACACCACTGTACCACCCTGCTCTCAATCTTTTGCCGGCGGAAATTCCGCCAGAAAAAGTCAGATGGAGCATACACAAGGTCGGAATTTCCGGGCCAAAAGCTCTCATCGGACTTTTGCTGGCGGAATTTCCGATCGTGTGTACAGGGCTTTCGAGAGTTATCAACCAGACAACTAACAGTTCTAGCATTGGCAAAATATATTATTTTCACAGATTCTATTTTAACAGTTTGCAATAAAATTTTAGTTGGCTTGCAGTCAGTAGTGAGCGAGTTATTGCTAGACATTTGTATAATCTCTTCTAGAACGTCAGAAACATTGGAATATAATATAAAAGAGGTTTTAGCTTTCTCAGAATGACTCAGGGGCGATTAAACCATTTTATATGTAAGGTGGAGTTCTTCTTTATAATCAAGTTATGCACAAAGACTAATTTGTAAGGATCATTAGCGAGCCGTAGTAAATGAACAGGAGCATACTGCTTCCTGAGACAGATGCATAGAATAGATCTATTCATGGAGTCTGTGAATGGCCAGGTTTAGGATGTGTTAGGATTCAGAAACAGAACAAGGGTCAGAGGTGCCATTTACAGCAATCTTACACAACTGTAAAAACAAATTACACTCTGTTAGAAATAACTGTTTGGCTTTCACTGGTAATTATTTCCTGTTTCTCTGACCCCCCCCCCCCCCCAACACCTCGCCATGCTAGGAAGGTATATCATTTATACCACTGTCGCACATGGAATACAAGGCTTTAGTGGTAATCTAATTCTCAGAGGTCCTTTTAGGATGATTGCAGAAAATGATTTCCAGGGCTTTTAACAGTATGTCTTTCCATTGCAGAACCAAGGCCAGCCAAATAAACATTTTCTATGGGGACACTTACTACCATACAGGGATATAGAGAGGCAGATTATGATCAAAGGATCATAGAGGTCTATGGTAGGCTGAGATCCTTATTTTGCAGGCTGATTAAAGGCGACCCTTGACATCAGATGGTGATTTCATGTACAGGTAGAATATGATCATCCAAAGCCATGTCTGCTCAGGGTCACCAAGTTTGCATGTTTATGCCTAGAGAGGAGGGAGGAATTCAACCTGTTGTCAATAGAATTCCCAGTGTTCCCATAGCTGTGTTTCCCAGTCTGGTTGCATCATTTGAGAATAACAACAAATCAGCAAATGTCTAACCCAGGTTGGCATTGAGTGCAATATTTTCTCAAACTAAAAAATGTGCCCGCGCTTCTAAAAATAAAAAGGAATATGAGTGGGCTCATCAGGGGTGTCAGTTTTGTTTTCTTTCCTATCTCTGTATAATGTGTATATGGGTTTTATTCCATTCCGTCCTGTGTATCCTCTGTGTTTTCTATTAATGTTATCCTGCCCATTCGGCCCGTGTTGCGTTCACTTTTTTTGCATTGCGCAGTCACACTGTATATTTTATTTAAAGCTTAAATCTAGGCAAACCGCTGAATATACAGTTGAGATACCCTTATGGGAACTGCTTTACTTGCCAAAAGATGTCATCTTTTCCAGCCAGTCATGAGATTAACACAGCCCTGTCACACAGCAGTTTAATGACCTCCCTTTTCTCTGCTGCTGTTTAACAGTACAGCTAGGTCACCACCCTACCCACAGCCTGTGATTGGACAGTAAAAGAGAAGCGGATACTGATCAGGTCATCTCCTTCTTTTCTCTTTCTGTCAGTGCAATTCTTGTTATTACTTGGGTATGCAGCACAGGCTGATTGGCTCAGAGCACTGCCTCTCCATCTCCCAGTCTGAGTGTTGCTGTGTGGGCAGGGCCGTTGCTACCACTAGGCAAACTAGGGCGCCCAGCCATTGGTGTTCCTACTCTTTTCTCTCTGCAGCAAGCAACTTAGTCTGAGCGTCAGCTGGTAGCCGCCGATCAGTTTGCACATAGTGTCAGAGGGGCAATGGTGGTGGAGGACTGTGTCTGTGTCCTGAATGAATGGAAGCAAGCAAACATTCATTGATGGGCGCTAGTAGGCTGCATTGATGGGCGCTGGTAGGCTACATTGATGGGCGCTGGTATGCTACATTGATGGGCGCTGGTAGGCAGCATTTGATGGGCACTGGGGAGGCTGCATTTGATGGGCATTGGTGAGGCTGCATTGATGGGCGCTGATATGCTGCATTTGATAGGCGCTGGTGAGGCTGAATTGATGGGCGCTGTCGAGGCTGCATTGATAGGTGCTGGTGAAGCTGCATTGATGGGCGCTGGTGAAGCTGCATTGATCGGCGCTGGTGAAGCTGCATTGATGGGCGTTGGTGAAGCTGCGTTGATGAGTGCTGGTGAGGCTGCATTGATGGGTGCTTCATTAAAATGGTGGGCTATACATGGGCATCACAAAGGGGGTGGAGCCGGGGGGGGGGGGGCAGCAAAATGAGGTTTCGCCTAGGGTGTCAAAAATCCTTGCACCAGCCCTGTGTGTGGTTATAAAGGGATAGTGCCTCCTGTTCTGGTCAGTGACTGGTGATGGCTCTATACAACAGGTACTGACATCAAATGTTTAAAAGTCAGAAGAATTTTTCCTTAATGAGATCTTTTTTTCCCATTAACATCTAAAATATGGTTGCAAAAGATTTTTTTACTGTAACTAGAAAAAAAAAAAGAAACATTTCCCGTACTTTGACTGATGTATATTTATGCTCTTTGGATATAATTGCGATTTGACTGACTTTATCTCAATTATTATAAATGTGAATGTATGAATCCACTATGATATGATTACTTTGTATCTTGTTCCTTTATTTGATTCAATATAAAATTCATCATTTTCTTTTCTTTTGTTATTTCTATGCTGATCTAAAGCTGCACTCCAGGAATGCTCTGTATCAATCACATTGGTCCAGCTTGGCACGGTGTATGTATTAATGTAAGGGCTTACTTGATTGGATAAAGATAGTATGGGTTGTTAGGCAAGGCCCTCATACTACATAGGTATTGATGAATCCAAAAGAGATTGTACAACCACACTGTATCACTTGTATGTAGAATCAAATATTATCGATATGTATAAAGTGCACATAAAAGTTCTTACTCAAGCAAATGGGGACTTGGAAACCCTGAGCCTCCTATGTCACAAGTAGAGTGCATAAAAGCAACATTTTATATGGTATTTTATTGTTGGATAAGAACTTATTTATTTGTAGACCCATACGCTATTGTTCCGATTAGTATTTTTAATTTTTCAATGATCCATGTCTTTGTCTTCTTATCCAAATCTCCTTATTGTTGATTTAATAAACTTCTGTTCTTTGCTGTCCAGTGTACTTATATATACATATCCAGTATATGTCCAGTGTGTGTATATATATTGAATCAAATCAAGGAACAAGATACACAGTAATCATATTATAGTGAAAACATACATTCACAAATATAATTTAGATGAAGTAAATCAAATCACAGTAATACCCAAAGAGAATAAATATACCTCAGTTGGAAGTATGGAAAATGTAAGAAAAAAAAATTCTAGTTAGTCAGAACATCTTTTGCAACCATTAGGTGTTTATGGGAAAAGATCTAATGCCCCATACACATGGCCCGACATTCCAACCACAAAATCCGTCTGTTTTTTTCCGATGGATTTTGGCTGAGACTTGTATTGCATACACACGGTCGCACAAACTTGTCGGAAAATCCGATTGTTCGGAACAAGGTGACATACAAAATGTATGACGGGACTATGTAGAGGCCAGTAGCCAATAGCTTTCCTCTCCAAATTCTTTCTGAGCATGCGTGACACTTTGTGCGTCGGAATTCTCTACACACGATCGGAAAGAGTCAGATCGGATTTTGTTGTTGGGAAATTTTAGATCCAGCTCTCAAACTTTTTCCGTCTGAGATTCTGACAGAAAAAGTCCAATAGAGCCCACACACGATCGGATTTTCCGACAAAATAATCCGATCTGACTTTTTACGTTGGAATTTCTGACCAAGGGTATGCGCCATTATTATGGTATTTTTCTGACTTTTAAACATTTGATGTCAGTACTTGTTCAGAATCATCCCCAGTCACTGACCAGAACAGGAGGCACTGCCCCTTTATCACCCTGAGATAATCTCAACACAGCAACACTCAGACTGGGAGATGGAGGGACAGTCTCTGCTGCATGCCCATGTAATAACAAGAAATGCACTGATAGAAAAAGAAAGGAAGGAGATGACCTGATCAGTATCTGTTAGCTAGTCAGTAGTGGTTTACAGAGGTGTAACTAGAATCTTCAGGGCCCCGGTGAAAGAAACCATGAAGGGTCCCCCTGACCTCTAGTCCCATGGCCTTTCCTTCGAGCCCAGGACCCTTCCCACTAATTCCGGGGAGCTATACTTCCATCTCGGGCCCTTTAATATGGTCCTGCAGTGGGACCCTTACACATGTTATGCAGCAGGCCCCCTTCCTGCCGTCTTGGGTAGGGTTGCCACCTTTTCTTTAGCAGCACCATAGCACATTTTTTGTAATATACACTATACAAATATTTTCTCATTAAATAATATTTCTAATCATGTGGTTTTAATGACAAGTGCCCCCCTCCCTCCTTACATTAGAATCCACAGAATTCCCCTTTACATCTGAATCTGCAGAGTTCCCCTTTACCTCTGAATCCGCAGATTTCTCCTTTACATCTGAACTTGCAGAGTTCCCCTTTAAATCTAAACTTTGAGTAACTCTTTACATCTGAACTTTCAGAGTTCCTTTTTACATCTGAATCTACAGAGCTCCCCATTACATCTGAACTCACACCTCACACTGTAAGGGGGGGGGGGGGGGGTGGACTCTGCAGACTCTACCGAAAGGAAGAACTCTGGGGGCTCTGATTTAAGGAAGAACACTGAGAACTCTGATGTAAAGAAGGAACTCTGATGTAAGGGGCAACTCTGCAGACTCTGCTGTAATGGGAAACTCTGATATAAGGGGGTCTTTGGTAACCAGAGCCCCCACATACCCCCACATACAGTACATCATAGTTCCCAGCATTTTCTTTTAATCAGGGTTCCAAGAGTCCACTCTACATGAGAGTCCAGAGAGCCCTCCTTATATCAAAGTCTGCAGAGCCCTGCTTATATCACAGTCTGCAGAGCCCCTTTTACATCAGAGTCCGTAGAGTCCCCCTTACAGCAGAGTCCATACAGCCCCCCTTACACCACAGCCCCCCTTATATCAGAGTCTGCAGAGCCCACCTTACATCACAGTCCGCCTTACATCAGAATCCGCAAAGCCCCCCTTATATCAGATTCCACATAGTCCTCCTTACATCACAGTCAGCAGAGCCCCCTTACATCTGAGTTTGCAGAGCCCTCCTTACATCACAGTCTGCAGAGCCCCCCTTACATCAGAGTCCAAAGAGCCCTTCTTACATTACAGTCTGCAGAGGCCCCCTTCCATCAGGGTCTGCAGAGCCCCCCTTCCATCAGAGTCCACAGAGCCCCCCCCCCCTTACATCAGTGTCTGCAGAGGACTCCTTACATCAAAATCTGCAGAGCCCCCCCTTACATCACAGTCCACAGAGCTCCCCCTCCCATCATGGTCCGCAGAGCGCCCCCTTCCATCAGGGTCGGCAGAACCCCCCTTCCATCAATGTTGGCAGAGCCCCACTTTACATCACAATCCCCCTTACATCAGATTCCACAGAGCCCTCCTTACATCACAGTCTGCAGAGCCCCCCCTTAGATCAGAGTCCGCAGAGCCCTCCTTACATCACTGTCCACAGAGCCTCCCTTACATCACAGTCCGAAGAGCCCTCCTTAAATCACAGTCTGCAGAACACCCCTTATTTTTGAGGCTAGGGGAGAGTGTTGAATGTGAGTGATATAATATGAGATGATTTAGCTGCAGTGCACTGTTTACTGTTACTGTTCATGCATTTTTTTTTTTTTTGCCCTTCGAGTGCTGCAGCGGCATGTTGTGGACAAAAGGTAGCTTAAAGAACAGAGGGTCAGTAACAAGTGAATGTTCAACTTTAAGCATCCCAAATATTAAAAAAACACGAAACAAAAACATAAATAAAGAAATGAAAGCCTCAAAACAATATCCCATGTAAAAATGTTTAGATAAAAATAAAATAAAAGCCATATCACTATAAAATAATAAACAATATACCCCCAAAAGAAATGAAAATACCCTGCCCTGCACCAAACAAAAACAAAAAAACCCTGTTTTTTAAAGGAAGCCTTGCAGTTTGCTATGGAAGGGACAGCAGTTAAAAGTAACCACTAATCCTAAATCATCCTAAAGCCCCATACACACTATCAGATTATCTGCTGAGTTTTTCCTTCAGATTTACCAAAACCATGTAGTAGAAGGGCCTGCCTGATTGCATACACATTGAAACTCCTAAGGTTTGTCCTCATATTATATGGTTTTGGTAAATCTGAAGGAAAAACTCAGCAGATAATCTGATAGTGTGTATGGGGCTTAAGTCTGCATTCACACGTCAGCGTTTTGAATCCTGGGTAGATTTGCTGTGATTCTGCCCGTGATTTGACAGCGCCAACGTGTGAATGACAAATCGCAGGACTCGCAATTGAGATGCCATTCATTTGAATGACAGCTAAAATTATGGTGTGGGTCGGCCACGATTATCGTGCGATAAATCGCATGGCAATCGTGGCAACCAGCATCACGGTAAGCATATCGCTCAAAAAAAGTTCAGGAGCTACTTTTGAGCGACCCACACCAAGATTTTAGGTGACATTCACATGAATGGCATCTCAAATGGGAGTCCTGCGATTTGTCATTCACACATCGGTGCTTTCAAATCACAGGCAGAATCGCAGCAAATCTGCCCGTGATTCAAAACGTTGAAGTGTAAATGCAGCCTAATAGAAGATAAATGTAACCACTTGAGTACTAACCTTTCATATATCTTCATTACCAGGCTATTTTTTCAGTTCTCAGTGCTTTGATAGTTTGACTGACAATTACAATAACAAACTACATTTCATATAAGTTTTTGAGACAGATAGAACTTTTTTTGGTGCTATTTGATAACCACTTTTTAAAAAAATCTTTTTACTATATTTCGGAAAATTAGAAATAAACAGCCACCACTTCACCATATTACAATGTAGACAAGTGGTTAAAAACAAAAAACACTTCTAATAATAACAAAAAAATAGCAAAGGGGTTGATTTCCTAAAGAGTTAGCGAATCTCAAACCCACCAGATTTGCCTTAAATCCATGGTAGTGGCTACAGAACCGCATCCATACTGCGGACTCGCTGCCAATGCGGGGAGTCTGATCCAACCATCAACTGTTTTTTTTCCGCTTAATTTTTTGATAAAATAATACTTTTTTTCTATAAAGTATAAATAAAGTATTGTGTAAATAATTTTTCTTCAGATATGGTCAGCATTTACTTTCTTGACTGAGATTTGGGCTCAGGTGACCCAGCCATGTAAATTCTGGTATTGAAGAATCCCTTTGCTGTCTTCACAAATATCTGACACTGATCAGAACTTCTACAAAAAGGAGACTGAGGAAATGCTTCTTTCTGCCTGCAGCAGCCTGATGTCATCATCTTAGCCCAGGCAACACTGGAACTCAAGAATGGCTTTTTAACCCTTTCATGACTAAGCCTATTTTTGGCATTTGGTGTTTACAAGTTAAAATCCATATTTTTTGCTAGAAAATTACTTGAAACCCCCAAACATTATATATATTTTTTTAGCAGAGACTCTAGAGAATAAAACGGCGATTGTTGCAATATTTTATGTCACACGGTATTTGCGCAGCGGTGTTTTAAAACTTTTTGGGAAAAGGGACACTTTCATGAATTAAAAAAAAAAACAATAAAATTATCCCATTTTTTTTGCATAATGTGAAAGATAATGTTACGCCGAGTAAATAGATACCAAACATGTCACACTTTATAATTGCACGCACTTGTGGATTGACGACAAAGTACGGTACCTAAAAATCTCAATAGGCGACGCTTTAAAAATTTTGTACGGTTACCAGGTTAGCGTTACAGAGGAGGTCTAGTGCTAGAATTATTGCTCTCGCTCTGACGATTGCGGCGATACCTCACATGTGTGATTTGAACACCGTTTACATACGCGGGCGCGACTTCCGTATGCGTTTTCTTTGCTTCGTGAGCGCGCGGGGACGGCGGGCGCTTTATAAAAAATGTTTTTTATTTATTTTATTTATTTTAAAATGACTAAATTGTTTTAAAAAAAAATAAAAATTTTGATCACTTTTATTGCTGTCACAAGGAATGTAAACATCCCTTGTGACAGTAATAGGCGGTGACAGGTACTCTTTATGGAGGGATTGGGGGTCTAAAAGACCCCCCACCCCTCCTTTACACTTCAATGTATTCAGATCGGCGAAAACGACGATTCTGAATACCGGATATTTTTTTTAAACCGGCGCCATTGGCAGCCGAGTAAACGGGAAGTGACGTCATGACGTCGCTTCCGTGTTTACTATGAGGAGACTGGAACGAAGCCGCTTACGGCTTCGTTCCAGTTCTTCTCCAGCAGCCGGAGGCAGCGGAAAGTGAATCGGTGCTCCCGATCGAGCGGGAGCACCGGTAACAGTGGCAGGAGGCGGCGGGAGGGGGGGAGGTCCCCTCCCGCTCCTCCGGCATAACAGCCGAACGGCTTTTAGCCGCATCGGTTGTTATGGCTGGATAGCCAATCGCCTGCTGAAGAAAACGGTACCGGGATGATGCCTGCAGGTGCGGGCATCATCCCGGTATACCCCCCGGAAGCCGAGTACGCACACCTGCGTACGCTCAGCGGGAAGGGGTTAAACATAAAAAGGTATTTTTTTTTTACCCGCTTACACCCCGGAACATTTGGCTGGCCAAAGACCAGAGCATTTTTTGCGATTCGGCACTGCGTCGATTTAACTGACAATTGCGCGGTCGTGCAACGTGGCTCCCAAACAAAATTGACGTCACAGCCATTAATGTCTAAACTGCTGGTAACAAAAGTAAGTACACCCATAAGTGAAAGTGTCAATATTTTGTGTGGCCACCATTATTTTCCAGCACTGCCTTAACCCTCTTGGGCATGGAGTTCACCAGAGCTTCACAGGTTGTCATTGGAGTCCTCTTCCACTCCTCCATGATGACATCACAAAGCTGGTGGATGTTAGAGATCTTGCTCTCCTCCACCTTCCATTTGAGGATGCCCCACAGATGCTCAATAAGGTTTAGGTCTGGAGACATGCTTGGCCAGTCCATCACTTTTACCCTCAACTTCTTTAGCAAGCCAGTGATCATCTTGGAGGTGTGTTTGGGGTCATTATCATTTTGAAATACTGCCCTGCGGCCCAGTCTCTGAAGTCTCTGAAGGGAGGGGATCATGCTCTACTTTTTTTATTTTTTTTATTGAAAAATGTATTTGTTTTTTCAACATAACAATAGAGTAATCAAATAGGCATGAGTGAAAACGTCACAGTAAAGAACAATGAGGACCCGCAGGAGAATGTCATATGGAGGCACAGTCATTAATAATAATATCTATGTTTTTAACCACTTAAGGACCGCCTCACGCCGATATACGGCGGCAGAATGGCACGGCTGGGCACAATTACGTACCGATACGTGATTCTTTAAGTGCCCAGCCGTGCGTTGGGAGCGCGCCGCCGGTGGCACGCTCCCGACCCGGTCCTGTGCTCCGTGACCATGGCCGCGGGACCAGCGGACCCGATCACCGCTGGTGTCCCGCGATCGGGTCACAGAGCTGAAGAACGAGGAGAGGTCTGTGTAAACAAACCTCTCACTGTGCTTCCCTGTGTGGCTGTCACCGATCATCTGTTCCCTTTTATAGGGAAGGACGATCAGTGACATCACAAGCCAGGCCACGCCCCCGTACAATAAAAAAACACATCACGTCATACATAACGCCTACACTGCCCCCTAGTGGTTAACTCCTTCACTGCTAGTGTCATTTACACAGGAATCAGTGCATTTAAATAGCACTGATTGCTGTATAAATAACAATGGTCCCAAAAATGTGTCAAAAATGTCCGATGTGTCCGCCATAATGTCGCAGTCACAATAAAAATCGCTGATCGCCGCCATTACTAGTAAAAAAATAAAATTATTAATAAAAATGCCATAAAACTATCCCCTATTTTGTAAACGCTATAACTTTTGCGCAAACCAATCAATAATCGCTTATTGCGATTTTTTTTACCAAAAATATGTAGAAGAATACGTATCGGCTTAAACTGAGGGAAAAACATTTTTTTTATATGTTTTTGGGGGATATTTATTATAACAAAAAGTAAAAAATAATGTGTTTTTTTCAAAATTGACGCTCTATTTTTGTTTATAGCGCAAAAAATAAAAAACGCAGGGGTGATCAAATACCACCAAAATAAAGCTCTATTTGTGGGAAAAAAAGAACATCATTTTTTTTGGGAGCCACGTCGCATGACCACGCAATTGTCAGTTAAAGCGATGCAGTGCCGAATCGCAAAAAGTGGTCTGGTCTTTGACCAGCAAAATGGTCCAGGGCTGAAGTGGTTAATAATAATATCTCTGTTTTTAACATAGATTCTACTCATAGGTAAGAATGTTGGGATTACAGGTTTTTGCTCCCTCTCTTCCCGTTATATTAACTACCATATTTATGGTAAATTTACAATTTATTATAGATATATCCAGTTTACAGCTGCTCCTGATGAGTGGAAGTTATCCACGAAACGTGTTGAGCCTTAATTGATGCTATGTCATAGCAATCATGCATCTACCATGTGTTTTTTTTTTACCTTTTAGAATTACGAATCAATTATATATGACCATGGCTTCAATCTATCATGTAAACCATGTTTGTATATATTTGGGTATATTGCTATTTTATTATGAATTTGGGTAAATTATGTATATTGTGAAACTGATTTTACCATTATGTGATTGACCAATTCATGTTTATTCTATTCTATACTAAATGAGGAACTTGCCAGAGTAGGGGTACCAAGAATTTTGGTGGACCTGGTCAATCTAGTCATCCAGATTGACCAATGGCTATGGGAGCGACAGTCTGAGAAAACCAGCAGAGGCTCTTTGGTCCACCCCAGACCCAAGAATACTGTTTCCTGTATCACTGGTGACACGACAAAGGCACCTCAAGACCCTACACAGAGAAGTTTCTGGAGACCCTCTCTGTCTGCAGCTGAACGTCTCCGACGTCATTGTTCTAACCTCTTCTTCTACTGTGACAATGCCGGTCACTATCTACAAACCTGTCCAGTAAGGCCATGCAAGTTTGCTACTAATTGGATCCACATGATGCATCCATTTGGGACTGATCAAGTACACCTCACCAGTGCCAGTGTGTCCATAAGAGCACACGGGCGCCGCACCCTCTCTCCAGCCACCCCTCAAGCACCAACAGATAGATTCATGCATTGCATGAATCTATCTATGGCCGTCGCTGCCACCCCCTACTCAGGTGCTGGCCCCTTTTCGGGCGCAGGGCGTCTGAATTACAGCGCCGGGGGTGTTTTTGAAGCACCTGATTAGAGCCATAGGCTCTAATAGGCGTTAAAAAAGTGACCTGCGAGCGCCATGCTGGCAGCTATTGATGGGCACAGTGGCTGCATTTTATGGGGCACAGTGGCTGCATTTTATGGGGTACAGTGGTTGCATTTGATGGCACAGTGGCGGCAATTGATGGGCACAGTGGCTGTGTTTGATGAGCACAGTGGCGGCAGTTGATGGGAACAGTGACTGCATTTGATGGCACAGTGGCTGCGTTTGATGGCACAGTGGCAGCCATTGATGGGCACAGTGGCAGCAATTGATGGCACAGTGGCTGTGATTGATGGTACAGTGAGGCTGCAATTGATGTTTTTTTTCCGAATTTTTGAGTTTGTTTGCACCCGCTCAAACCAGCCGCCACTGCACCTCACCCTCCTTTGTCACCTGAAACTTTCTGAAAGGACTATCTCTGTTCCTGCAATTATAGACTCTGGTGCCTGTAGCTGCTTTGTGGACTCTAATTTCGCAGCCCAGCACAATCTTCCCCTTTGTACCAAGGAAAAATGGTTTGTGGTTCATCTTGCTGATGGTTCCGGTATTAAGTCTAGTCCAATAACACAAGAGACGGCTCCAATTCTTTGCCTTTTTTCTTCCGACCATCAAGAATTTATATGCCTAGATGTCATCATGTCACCCATGTTCCCCATTATTCTGGGTATGCCTTGGCTGAGGGCACATAATCCCAGCATCAATTGGTTTATGGGAGAGGTCCTCTTCCCTTCTCCATACTGCCAGGTACATGGGGTTCCACAGGAATTACACACCGATACCCCTCTCCCGACTATCCAGCCTGATCCTGAAGTGTCAAAACTAGTTCCTGCAGCTTACCACAAATATCTTGAAGTCGTCAATAAGAAGAATGCAGATACCCTTCCTACTCACTGGGCCTATGATTGTGCCATTAAGTTGCTACCTGGGGCTGAAATACCTTTTGGCCGTATTTACCCTCTTTCTGAACTTGAACTAGAAACCCTCCATCATTACATCGATGAAAGCTTAGAGAAAGGATTCATTCGACTTTCACCTGCAGGAGCCGGCATCTTCTTTGTCGAGAAGAAAGATCATGCTCTCAGGCCCTGCGTAAACTACCGAGACCTTAACAAGGTAACTGTCAAGAATCGCTACCTACTTCCTCTGATTCCTGAACTATTCCAGAGGTGGCGAGGGGCGCAAGTATTCGCTAAACTTTTTCATAGTTGCATTCATAGTAGGTGATAATTGAAAAAAGACACAAGTCCAACCTATGCGTGTGATTATATGTCAGTATTACATTGTATATCCCTGCACGTTGCGGCCGTTCAGGTGCTCCTAATAGTTTTTTTAAACTATCAATGCTCCCCGCTGAGACTACCGCCTGTGGAAGGGAATTCCACATCCTTGCCGCTCTTACAGTAAAGAACCCTCTACATAGTTTAAGGTTAAACCTCTTTTCTTCTAATTGTAATGAGTGGTCACAAGTCTTATTAAATTCCCTTCTGCGAAAAAGTTTTATCCCTATTGTAGGGTCACCAGTATGGTATTTGTAAATTGAAATCATATCCTCTCTCAAGCGTCTCTTCTCCAGAAAAAGTTCAGCGCTCGCAACCTTTCCTCATAACTAATATCCTCCAGACCCTTTATTACCTTTGTTACCCATCTTTGTACTTGCTCCATTTCCAGTACATCCTTCCTGAGGACTGGTGCCCAGAACTGTGAAGCATACTCCAGGTGCGGCCAGACCGGAGTCTTGTAGAGTGGGAGAATTATTGTTTTATCTCTGAAGTTGATCCCCTTTTTAATGCATGCCAATATTCTGTTTGCTTTGTTAGCAGCAGCTTGGCATTGCATGCCATTGCTGAGCCTATCATCTACTAGGACCCCCGGGTCCTTTTCCATCCTATATTCCCCCAGAGGTTCTCCCCCCAGTGTATAGATTGCATTCGTATTTTTGCCACCCAAATGCATTATTTTGCATTTTTCTACATTGAACCTCATTTGCCATGTAGTTGTCCACCCCATTAATTTGTTCAGATCTTCTTGCAAAGTTTACACTCGTGTCCCTCCTGTCCTTTGGCTTCCTCTATCTCATCCTCAGTGGGGCCAGGACAGGAGATATAAGAGACCTCATCATCTCAGTCTCCTATCAGGTACATAATAGGAGCTTTATTGCCTTGCAGTATGCTCATCTGTACCAATAAATATGTCATCTAAAATATGAATTGATTCATTCTATTCCAGTGGTGTGTTTCAACTAAAGTCCCACAATCCCACCCCCCTTTTCCCTTTTTTCCCCTTTTCTAAAAGAAGGATGTTGTCACTGGCCCAGGTTTTGAAGACCTGAACATGGAAATTCTGTTGGTTTCTAATATTGCCTATATTTTTCTGTGGGTTATATAGATTGCACCCTTTTTCTATACTAAAGGTAAAGGGATATTAAAGAGGAAGCAAACCCTGATGGGTGTTGCTTCCTCTTTGTTTCCCTGCAAAGGTAAAGTATAATGGGCTAGTATGCATCGCATAGTAGCCCATTATGTGACACTTACCTGCAGGAGAAGTCCATGATGTCCTCGCTAGTAGCGAGCGTCCATTCTTCACCCCTCTTCCTTCTGGGGCTGTGAACTCCAGCTCTGTGACTGGCCGGAGTCGCGTGACGTTGCATGACGTCACTCCTGCGCATGCGCAAGGGAGGCGCCTTTAATGGCATGACCCACGCTAGAAAGGGCATGCGCAGAAGAAATTGCCGCACAGCGATTTTCAAATATCTCCTAGACTGTGCAGGTGTGGGAGATATTGCAAGCACCTGCAGGTAAGCCTTAATTTAGGCTGACCTGTAGGTTAAAGTGGTTGTAAAGGGTTTACAACCACTTTAAACCCAAAACCAAAAATGTAATCTATTGCAGTTTACCAATCATTAGATGGGGTGGCTGCATTCATTTTCTTATTTAAGGGCTGGTTCACACCAGAACGCAGCGCAGGAAAGGCGCACTTCATATGGGTTTGCTGCAATATATTATATATATTTGAATGCACTGCCTTTGTGATCTGCATGAGGGTGCCAATGTAATGTTAATGGCACCCCAAATACAGATTGCGTGTGGGAACCAAATTGCATTGTGCCACAGTACCATGTGATTTGGTGCAGTGCATTTTGAACAGTCATGCATGCACTACCTTTCCTGTGTTCTGGTGCCATTCAAATAAAGGGCTACAAAATGACACCCAATGGGAATATGTGAGAATCCAGGAGTGAACTGGCCCTTTTTTCCTTCTGTTTTCACCTGGTGATCTGTCCAGTAACATTCCTGTATTAGAGAGCCTCCACTCTGGATGAAGGAGCACAGGGGGACATTTGAATGGCAGTATTGTGAGTCTGGGGGGATGGGAGTGTTAGAAGTATTAGCAGATTTAAATACCTAATAAATTGAAGCCGAACTCCAACTTACACTTCATAATCAATTACAGCAAAAAAAAAAAAAATTCCCTTTTGGGGTAAAGGTTTTACATAAAAAGAATGAAAGCTGATCATTGTAAGGACCCCCGCCAGTGTTAAATGGTTTGTCTTATCCCTGTAACACATCTGGAAGGCAGCTTGTTCTGTAGGAAAAGGCGGCCCATAGACCAGCAGAAAAATGAACAATCTCTGGAATAGAAATAACAATCATAGACCCATTGGTCAGCATTTACACAGGGAACTTACATTTTTCATGTCCTTTTCATTGTTATTTTTATCTGGAACAAGTCCTTACTAATGATTACAAATCCCAAATGTTCCTCTGATCCGTTTTAATGGTGACATGAAAATCATCCGCAGCAATGGTGAGATCCGATCATAGACTCAGCAATCCCCATAGACGGAGCACACCGGGGCCCCATCTCTGACCCCTGTGTTATGTCAGGGACATCCATCACCTCCCTCCAGGTAGGTGTCTCCGGGGATCGGTAGGTGTGCCCGCACACGGAGTGACACCTCCGGCACGTGAAGGGTGTGTGGTGTGGATGGGAGGCGGTCCGGGGTGTGGAGGGCAGGATGATGTTCGGAGCCTTCATCCCGGCACGTGGACGGACAGTGTACACAGCGCCGAGCTGGGAGCCGCACACCGGGGATGGGAGCCCGCTGAGTATGTTATCACTACAACAGTTTACCACCATTCCGGGAGAGGAGACTTACCGGCCCGTCACCGCCACCGACAGGGTAAGACCGACCGGACTCATTGACCGAGCGATATAACAGCGATATAATACAGAGCGATATAATACAGAGCGATATAATACAGAGCGATATAATACAGAGCGATATAACGGAGCGATATAGAACGGCGCAGGATCCACTAATATAGTAGAGTGTTATCTCCTCTCTTATAGTACTGTGCCAGGTTCATTACCACCATTAATAGTGGCGGCTCCTCTCCTATAGTATAATGCATATAGTGTATATAATATAGTGTATACTATATAGCATAGTGTACATTGTGTGTATATGATATAGTATATAGTGTGTGTATATATAGTAAAGTGTATAGTCTAGTGTATATAGTATAGTATACTGTATATTGTAAATAGTAGAATGTATGGTATAGTGTGTGTATATAGTGTATATATGGGTCTTATAATGATGGATCTTCTCCCATAGTACAGTGATGAGTCCTTTCCTGTAGTATAATGATGAGTATTCCCCCCTATAGTACAGTGTTTTTTCCTTTTCTATAGTATAATGATGAGTCCTCTTCTGTAGTATAATGGGTCTTCTCCTATAGTATAATGATGGGTCCTCTCCTATAGTACAGTGATGGGTCTTCTCCTATAGTACAGTGATGGGTCCTTTTTTATTGTGTAATAATGGGTCTTCTTCTCCTATAGAACAGTGATGGGTCCTCTCCTATAGTATAATGATGGGTCCTCTCCTATAGTACAATGATGGGTCCTCTCCTATAGTACAATGATGGGTCCTCTCCTATAGTATGATGGACAATGATGAATCTTCTCCTATAGTACAGTGATGGGTCTTCTCCTATAGTATAATGATGAGTCTCCCCCCTATAGTACAGTGTTTGGTCCTTTTTGTATAGTATAATGACGAGTCCTCTTCTATAGTATAATGGGTCTTCTACAGTACAATGATGGGTCCTCTCCTATAGTAGAATGATGGGTCCTCTCCTATAGTTTAATGATGAGTCTTCTATAGTACAGTGATGGGTCCTTTTCTATAGTATAATTATGGGTATTCTCCTATAGTACAGTGATGGGTCTTCTCTTATAGTATAATGTTGGGTATTTCCTATAGTATAATGATGGGTTGTCTCCTATAGTATAATGATGAGTTTTCCCCTATAGTATAATGATGGGTCCTTTTCTACAGTATAATGATGGGTCTTCTATAGTATAATGATGGGTCATCTCCTATAGTATAATGATGAGTTTTCCCCTATAGTATAATGATGGGTCCTTTTCTATAGTATAATGATGGGTTGTCTCCTATAGTATAATGATGAGTTTTCCCCTATAGTATAATGATGGGTCCTTTTCTATAGTACAATGATGGGTCATCTCCTATAGTATAATGATGAGTTTTCCCCTATAGTATAATGATGGGTCCTTTTCTATAGTACAATGATGGGTTGTCTCCTATAGTATAATAAGTCTTCCCCTATAGTATAATGATAGGTCGTCCCCTATAGTATAATGATGGGTCTTTTTCTAAAATACAATGATGGGTCTTCTCCTATAGTATAATGATGGGTCGTCTCCTATAGTATAATGATGAGTTTTCCTCTAAAGTATAATGATGAGTCCTTTTCTATAGTATAATGATGGGTCTTCTCCTATAGTATAATGATGGGTCCTTTTCTATAGTATAATGATGGGTCTTCTTCTCCTATAGTATAATGATGGGTCCTTTTCTATAGTATGATGATGGGCCCTTTTCTATAGTATAATGATGGGTCTTCTTCTCCTATAGTATAATGATGGGCCCTTTTCTATAGTATAATGATGGGTCTTCTTCTCCTATAGTATAATGATGGGTCCTTTTCTATAGTATAATGATGGGTCTTCTTCTCCTATAGTATAATGATGGGTCCTTTTCTATAGTATAATGATGGGTCTTCTTCTCCTATAGTATAATGATGGGTCCTTTTCTATAGTATAATGATGGGTCTTCTTCTCCTATAGTATAATGATGGGTCCTTTTCTATAGTATGATGATGGGCCCTTTTCTATAGTATAATGATGGGTCTTCTTCTCCTATAGTATAATGATGGGTCCTTTTCTATAGTATAATGATGGGTCTTCTTCTCCTATAGTATAATGATGGGTCCTTTTCTATAGTATAATGATGGGTCTTCTTCTCCTATAGTACAGCGATGGGTCTTCTCCTACAGTGAGGGAAGAAAGTATTTGACCCCCTGCTGATTTTGTACGTTTGCCCAAAGAGATGATCAGTCTATCATTTTAATGTTAAGTTTATTTTAATAGTGAGAGACAGAATAACAACAACAATATCCAGAAAAATACATTTCAAAAAAGTTATACATTTATTTGCATTTTAATGAGTGAAATAAGTATTTGACCCCTTCGCAAAACATGACTTAGTACTTGGTGGCAAAACCCTTGTTGGCAATCACAGAGGTCAGATGTTTCTTGTAGTTGGCCAACAGGTTTGCACACATCTCAGGAGGGATTTTGTCCCACTGCTCTTTGCATATCCTTTCCAAGTCACGAAGGTTTGGAGGCTGACGTTTGGTAACTCGAACCTTCAGCCCCCTCCACATATTTTCTTTGGGATTAAAGTGGAGTTCTGCTCATTTTTGTGTTTATTAAAAACCAGCAGCTAAAAAAAGTGTAACTGCTGACTTTGAAAACACACACTCACCTGTCCCACGTTCCATCGATGCGGTCGCCTGAACCCTCACTTCTCTCCCTCGCCTCTCTGTGGCGCCGGCATTGCAAGTGTGGGCACCCGGCTGGGACAGCTTGTGGCTTCACAGCTGGGTGTGCACTGCGCATACGTGAGTCTCGTAGTGCCTCCCCATGGGTCGGGCAATCTTCTGTGACATGTTGCAAAAGACTGCAAGGAGGGAGGGGAAGAGGTCAAAACTACCTGCTTACCCCCACCTCCCAAAAATGACATGCCAAATGTGGCATATTGGGGGGGGTGCTTATATGGAACTTCCCCTTTTTGGTGGAGCTGTGCTTTAAGGTCTGGAGACTAGCTAGGCTACTCTAGGACTTTGATGTGCTTCTTCGAGAGCCACCCCTTTGTCGCCTCGGCCGTGTGTTTTGGGTCATTGTCATGCTGGAATACCCATCCACGACCCATTTTCAATGCCCGAGCTGAGGGGAAGGATGTTCTCACCCAAGATTTGATGGTACATGGCCTGTCCATAGTCCCTTTGATACGGTGAAGTTGTCCTGTCCCCTTAGAAGATAAACACCCCTAAAGCATAATGTTTCCACCTCCATGTTTGATGGTGTGTATGGTGTTCTTGGGGTCATAGGCAGCATTCCTCCTCCTCCATACACCTCGAGTTGAGTTGATGACAAAGAGTTGCCTTAATTTTGGTCTTATTTGACCACAACACTTTCACCCATTTCTCCTCTGAATCATTCAGATGTTCATTAGCAAACTTCAGATAGGCCTATAAATGTGCTTTCTTGAGCAGGGGGACATTGCGGGTGCTGCAGGATTTCAGGCCTTCACGGCGTAGAGGGTTACCAATTGTTTTCTTGGTGACTATGGTCCCCGCTGCCGTCCGATCATTGACAAGATTCTCCCGTGTAGTTCCTCGCGATTCCTTACCATTCTCATGATCATCTTCTCCTATAGTACAGTGCTGTGTCTTCTCCTATAGTACAATGCTGTGTCTTCTCCTATAGTACAATGCTGGGTCTTCTCCTATAGTACAATGCTGGGTCTTCTCCTATAGTAAAATGCTGGGTCTTCTCCTATAGTATAATGAAGAATCTTCTCCTATAGTATAGTGCTGTGTCTTCTCCTATAGTACAATGCTGGGTCTTCTCCTATAGTACAATGCTGGGTCCTCTCCTATAGTACAATGTTGGGTCTTCTCCTATAGTATAATGAAGAATCTTCTCCTATAGTATAGTGCTGGGTCTTCTTCTATAGTACAGTGCTGGGTCTTCTCCTATAGTATAATGATGAATCCTCTCCTATAGTACAATGCTGGGTCTTCTCCTACCGTATAGTACAATGATGAATCTTCTGCTTTAGTACAGTGCTGGGTCTTCTCCTATAGTACAATGCTGGGTCTTCTACCATATAGTACAATGTTGGGTTTTTTCCTATAGTATAATGATGAATCTTCTCCTATAGTACAGTGCTGGGTCCTCTCCCATAATAAAATAATGGGTTTATAGTATAATACTGGATCCTCTCCATTAACGCAGAGCACACTCCTCTACTGTAGTATAGACTCGTAGTATGTTCTAATACAGTGCTGGGTCCTCTCCTAGAGTACAGTGCACCATCTTCTCCATAAAGCAACATTAAACCCTAAACCAAAAATGTAATATAGTGCAGCTTACCAGTCATTAGATGTGGTTGCTGCATTCGTTTTCTTTTGTTTGGCTTTTTTTCACCTCAGTTTTTACCTGTGATCTGGCCAATCACACAAGGGGCACTTTTGCAACAGTACCATTGTCAGTCTTAGGAGGAAGTGAGTGCTAGATGTACTAGCAGATTTAGATACACTAACACATTGAAGCCAAACTCCAGCTAATACTTTCTAAGCAGTTACAAAAACATTTTTTTTCATTTTGAAATAAAGATTTTACATGAAAAACTAAAAGCTGATCATTGTAAGCACCACTGTCAGTGGTAAATGGTTTGTCTCAACGTTCTAAAAACATTTGCTGGAGAGGTTGTTCTTTTAAAAAAACGACAGACTTATTGGCAGGATCACCGGATGAAAATAGAAGAAAGAAAGCCTAAAAAAGAAAACTAAACACATCTAAGCTGTAATATAATAAATTATTTATTATAGGCTTAATACTGCTTTAACCCCTTCAGATCTGTGCTATAGCCAGATGATGGCTACAGTGCGGACTTACGTTGCCGGGAGGCTGTCAATAGACGTTCTCCCCTTTGCATGCTCCCCGCGCACTGTGATTACCGAGTCAATGAGACTTGGGTGATCACAGATCGGAGTAAGGGGCCAATCCCGGCCCCTTACCACGTGATCAGCTGTCAGCCAATGACAGCTGATCACGTGATGTAAGCAGAAGATCGGTAATATTTTTTTGTCCTCATGCTGACAGCAAGAGGAGAAAAAAAAGCCGATCATCGGCTTCTGTGCAAGGGACATTGGTCCTAAAGAGGAAGATGCACACCCATCTCATCTGTGCCCACTAGTGCTGCCTGCCAGTGCCCACAGTGCCACGAATCAGTGCCCACCAGTTCATAATAGTGCCAGTAATCAGTGCCACCTATCAATGCCCATGAGTGCCACCTATCAATGCCCACCAGTGGTGCCAATCAGTGCCTCATTAGTGCCACCTAGCAGTGCTGCCTATTAGTGTCACCTACCAGTGCCGATCAGTGCCCATCACTGCCATCTATCAATGCCACCTATTAGTTCCCTTCAGGGCCACTTATCAATGGCCACCAATGCCACCTATCAGCGCCTCCTCATCAGTGCCGCCTTATCAGTGCCCATGAATGCAGCCTATTGGCGCCCATCAGTGCAGCCTCATCAGCGTACATCAATGAAGGAGAAAAATTACCAGTTTGCAAAGTTTAATAACAAAATATAAAATGTTTTTTGTATTTTTTTTTTTTTTAATTTTCTTTTTTTTTAAACAAAAAATGAAAAACCCAGAGGTGATCAAATGCCACCAAAAGAAAGCTCTATTTTTGGCAAAAATTATAAAAAAAAGATTTTAGGTACAGTGTTGTATGACTGCGCAATTGTCGTTTAAAGAGTGACAGCGCTAAATGCTGAAAATTGGTCTGGGCAGGAGGGGGGTTTAGGTGCCCAGTAAGCAAGTGGTTAAGTATAGTACTGGGTCCTCTCCTATAGTACAGTTCCAGATCCACTCCAGTAGTACAGTGCTGGGCCCTCTCCAATAGTACAGTGCACTCTCCTCTAGTATAGTACATTGCTAGGTACTCTTATATAGTACAGTGTTAGGGTCAAATTTTATAGTACATATTGTACAGGACCCACACTCCATTCCTATTATAAAATGCCGGGTCCTCTTCTATAGAACATTGCTAGGTCCTCTCCTATAGTACAGTACTGGGTCTTCTAGGGTACACCCCATTCCTATAATACAGTGCTGGGTCACCTTCTATAGTATAGTCCCAAATTTTGGGTTGACATCAGAACAGGAATGGAGGGGGAATCATTAAGGCTGGGCTCAGACTGGAGCATGGAGCGGCTCGCAGCAGGGGTCCGGTGCGTCTTCATTCACCATTTCAGGGTGGATTTCAGCCCAAATTTTTGGCTGTATTTAGACCTAAACCAGACCAAAAGACTAAAATTCACCATAGGGAGCTGGTCACAATCTCCTGACATGTAAATTGGATGCGGAGAAACCCACATCAAATTCGCAATAGTGTGAACTAGTTTTGGTGATACCCATGGATTCCTTCACTTTAGAGGGATTTCTTCTCACTTCCTGTTTTGGCTATGGGACAGGAAGTGAAATCTCCCCCAGTGGGACAAAGATGGAAAAAAATAAAGGGGGTTATAACCCCTTCCCTTCTATCCTAAACGAAAAAAAAGGTATTTTGTTACCCTTTAAACATACCTTTTGATGCTGACAGACATTTTGGTGGGTTAGTGCACTCCAAACATTAAACGTTACGAATGAATGAGCATTACTGCTGAAAATCTTTGTTAAAGTGATTGTAAAGTCTATTTTTTTTTTTTAGCTAAAAATAACAAACATGTAATGCCCCATACACACGGTCGGACATTCCGACCACAAAATCCGTCTGAAACTTGTGTTGCATAAACACGGTCGCACAAAGTTGTCAGAAAATCAGATCGTTTGGAACGAGGTGACGTACAAAACGTACAACGGGACTATGTAGAGGCCAGTAGCCAATAGCTTTCGTCTCCAAATTTTTTCTGAGCATGCGTGACACTTTGTACCTCGGAATTCTCTACACACGATCACAAAAAGTCTGATCGGATTTTGTTGTCTGGAAAATTTTAGATCCAGCTCTCAAACTTTTTCTGTCAGAAATTCCGACAGAAAAAGTCCGATAGAGCCCACACACGATCGGATTTTCCGACAACATAATCCGATCGGACTATTTCCATCGGAATTTCCGACCGTGTGTATGGGGCATTATAATTACCAGCTCTGAGCAGTAGATTTGCACAGGGCAGTCCTGATCCTCCTCTTCTCGTGTCCTTCTTCGGTGCTCTTGACTCCTCCTTCCTGTTCAGTGCCCCCACAGCAAGCAGCTTGCTATGGGGGCACCCGAGCTGCAGCTCCTTGTGTCCATTCAGACACGGAGCTGCGGCCCGGCCCCATCCCCTTTCTCTCCTCATTGGCTGACTGACTTTGATTGATGGCAGCAGGAGCCAATGGCGCCACGCTGCTGTCTTAGCCAATAAGGAGGGGAATCCCGGGCAGCCAAGACAATTCTACAACATCACTGGAGCTAGATGGGGCTCGGGTAAGTAATGGGGGGCTGAGGGGGGCTGCTGCACACAGAAGGCTTTTTATCTTGATATATAGAATGCATTAAGATAAAAAATAAAAATAAAAATCTGCCTTTACAATCAATTTTATGTCTCCTGTTACCTCTACATGAGTATCACCCGGTTTCTGTGTGCCCGTGTGCCAGTACCCTCTAAGCTAGATGACACACACATTGACTGTAATTTGTTGTCCGGTGCCTATTCTATATACAGTTCCAGGCTCTGTGCTCTATTGTAGCAGTCTTGTAGACTCGGGATCTAGAAGGGGTGAACTGTGTGAAGTGGTTACAAAAATGTTTTATTGTAGATTACAGTTATTCTATGTTTGTTTCAGAAAGTCAGATGCAGAAATATTTCCCAGATCACAATGCCTGGAGAGGGATGGTAAATGCCCTCATTATATTCCATCACCTCCAGACAGAGACGTGACTTTATTGACAGTAAAGGCAGCACAGAGCCGAGGAAGAGGCAGCAATCTGTTGTAGAGTGTTAGAGAGTACAGAGACTGCCCTTGAAAGGAGCCGTACTTCTTACATCGGAATAATGGATTGAGTGTGAGTGATGAATGGCTAGATAGTCAGAACTTTGTGTGAATATTATCTCCACCAATCACATGGCTCTGTGAAACAGCTAATTGACACATATGGGAACAATCGATGGGATCTGGTTGACGCAGGTCATCAGATCAGGTTATTATAGCAGGGAATGTGTATGGTTAAAAAGTGGATGTACAAAGAATGTATCGTGTTGGGTAAGGGGCATTCATTATTGGGTGTATACAGTACTACGGAAGGAAGCATCGTTTTCTGAATGGTAATATTTCAAATTCCTATAGACTAGCAGTAGTTCACATTCCCGATAAATTATATATTCATCTGTACTGTGGATCATCCCGCACCTTCCAACATACATAGCTCATTTGATATTCTTACCTTTGCCAAGCTACTTAAGCCTCATACACATGATCGTATTTTCTGCAGACAAAATCTCAGACGTTTGTCCAAAGGGCGTTGGCCAGGAACATGTCTTGCATACAAACGGCAATGAATTGTCGGCCAACAAACACGAACGTAGTGACATACTAAGTGTGTTTTTAGCTCTTTAACACCACCCTTTGGGTTCCTTCTGCTAATTTTGTGTGTAGAAGTTTGGTGAGTATTGATTCTCACCAAACTTCTTCTTCAGTAGAACTTAAACTATTTAATGTCACGTTTTCCTTTCACGTTTTTCATTTCACGCTTTTCATTTTGTGCTTTTGAGTTAATTTCTGAATGGCCGTTCGTCAAGCAGCCATGTTGTGGAATCGGAGGAAATAACATGTTATTTATTATTTTTGAGTTATTGCTTTGACTCAAGTCCAGTCCAGGAACAGGAGGAGGAGGATTTCTTGGACCAAAAATTGTTTGCTTTACTAATCGTAACCAATTATGTCATATGCCTTTGCTGTGGGAGCTCCAGAAGATTTATCCAGATGATTTTCAGAATTATCTCCAGATGACGGACCCCTGCTATCACCAACTCTTGGCATTGATGACCCCCCTATATTAAGAAGCAGGAGACATGCATGAGGCTTTTATTTTATTTTTTGATTGAATAATAATGATTGAATTTGTTATATTTTCTATATTTTTGGATGCATAGAATGAACTTTTTGGTTAAGTTCTATTGGCAGATAGCATGTCTAATTTTATTTGTTTTCTTTTTTTAATGCACAATAAAAAAAATTGTGTAGAATAATACTTGACTATGGGGGTTATTTACTAAAAGGAAAATCCACTTTGCACTGCAAGTGCACTTGAGGGGGACATGCGAGGAAAATAAAAAACAGCATTTTAGCTTACACATGATTGGATGATAAAATCAGCAGAGCTTCTACTCATTTCAGATCTACCCCTTAGATTTAGAGAGACTGCACTTCCAAGTGCACTTGGAGTGCAAAGTGGATTTGCCTTTCATAAATAACCCCCTATGTGTTTTACTTCAAATGACAGTTTGGGAGTAGGCAGTTACATTTTAAAAAATACAATGTAAAATTGACAAGGGACACCAACATAGTTTTATCTTTGATCTTAAAAACTACAGGATAATGGTGTTGTGGTAACTTGCACCAAAAAACAAAACAAAAAAAAACATAATATTATTCTTGATATCACTAGAAAAAAAAAGCCTTTGAAAATTTGCTTGTCATAACTCCATCAGTATCACCAGCAAAGAAGCTTCATTATTATCCCATTAAAGAAGAAGAGAATTGTGCGCTACATTTCCTGATTTCATAATTTGCCACGTCACGAATGTTACGTGTAATCTCTATTACGAACGCTAGTTTACAAGACCGATCGCTTCTGGCCCCTCCTTGCTTCCGAGTATGCGCGTTTGTACTTTGGACTTTTGTCCGACAACAGACATTTGTCCATGGAAAATTTTAAAGCCTGCCATCCAACATTTGTCAGTGGAAAATCTGACAACAATTGTCCAATGGACAATTTTTTTTTTTTAAGCTTTCATTCTTTTATTTTCACCTGCTGATCCTGCCAGTAACCCCTCGTTCACATTGGAGCAACTTGTCATGTGATTTGCCAGGTCAAATCGCATGATAAGTTGCACCCTATTGCCAGCAATCTCACTTTTCAAACTGGTGCATTGCCGACTTTGTGGTGTCACATCAATTTGAAAAAGTAGTTCCTGCACTCAATGCAGCTTTGAAATTGTGCGATTTCAGATGAAGTTGCACTATTTCAAAGCTGTAGTCAAATTTGCTGGTACATCTAACATTACCCTCTCCCAGACTGACAATGCTGCTGTCCAAAGGTGTCTCTGTTGCTCCTTCAACCAGAGTCTAATACAGGAGGTATGTTATTGGGCAGGTTATCAAGTGAAAACTGGGGGGGGGGGGGGGAGCCTAAAAAGAAAAAGAATGTAGTCACCATATCTAATGATTGAATGTGCGATATGAAAAATTATTGCTCTAACCTGTAAACCAACAAACAAGCAGCTGCTACACACGAATGTGACAAAATTCTTATGAACAGGGAGGGCAAAAATGTAGTGCTAATAAAAAAACAATATTGGTATGAGAGAGTGCAAAAAAGTGTTGTGTGTTGAAAAGAAAACAAATAAACAAACGGGTTAACACTCAAATGAATAAAACATAGTAGGTGTCCATAAAAATACTATGTGATCTAAAAAGTGAACCAATAGTTCAGTCCCAAACTCCTATATGTCAATCACAGATGTAATAGTTCATATTATGGAAGAATGGGGAGACATCCAATGGGCATCCGAAAGTAATAACACCAGGCAGATAAATAAAAAATGGGTACTCTTACCAGAGTCTGTGGACCTGCATGTGGATAACACCATGTCAACCAAGCATGAACAGGCGAGTCCTCAATCTCACAGGAACAATGGATGGGTCCTCGATCTCTCAGGGACAATCCAGCCGATCACAGTTGGTCCTTTAATTAGGAGTGGGTGTACCTCGATGTCCTTAGGGATCCCGACCTTCTCTCAATGAAGTCCAAAGATTGGGGAGCAGCCGCCAAGCAATGGGTCTCCGATAAGTGTAGAAGAAGCTCACAGGGTGGATCATATATAAAACAAAAAAGGCAACCGCCTCCCATAGTGTAGTTCAAAAAAGCACTTATGCTGTTTATTGACATAAAACCAGCATACACAAAATACAAAATAAAAAAATAAAAAGTGATCACAATGTTTAAAAGCAATATATGGAAAATAGAAACCATCCCTATGCGTTTCGTCCCAGGGGACTTCTACTGGGGCGTCTGATGATTGGTAAGCTGCATTATAGTACAATACAAGACGTTTGTGGGTTTAATGCTGCTGTCATTTCCAAAGAAAAAAAAAACTCTGCAGTTAGATTGGAGGAGTATATACATACATAATATTATAAATAAATAAATAAATAAATATAAATATATATATATATATATATATATATATATATATATATATATATATATATATATATATATATATATATATATATATATATATTATTTATTTATAATATAAATATTATGCTCTGTATTGACTGATGTATTTTATTTCAGACTGTCTTTAGTCATACAGTCTTGCTTGTTTGACAATAAAGCACCATTGTTTGAGATAGATATAGATATATATATATATATCTCTATATACACACAAACAAAAGTTATAAATAAATTGAAAATGAAACAAGCAGAAAGCATGCCTTTCCTATGATGTTTCCACATATTGCAATCACTATATCTTATATCTTATACAGGCATCTTTGTTAGCTACATTTGCTCTAAATAAATCCTATATAATAATAATAATAACATTCACAGTCATGTTTACAAAATGTATATGCTACAAATATTTTTGCCATTCTTTTCTGAGCTGCCAACTATTTATTTATTTTTTTTGTTATTTTTGGCTCAGCTTTTATACTTCTTTTTTCCTTCATACGGGTAATCAGTGGCATCCATGCATGCGTTGCTCTTCTGTGTTTTCCATCTTGTCTTTCCACATGTGTTTCTGAAGTTAGACAACGTTATGTTCTGCAGTGTCGTGCCGTGATTCTCCTGGGAGGACGGTTGCCAAAATAAGAGTTTGGCCAAATCAAATTATTGGACAGAATGAACAGAAAGGGCTTTGTATTTTAAAGGCAAGTTGTATAAAGTTATCCCTTATAATGTATACACTTTTCATGCTTTACAAAATAAAATAACATTATACAGTTTTCCTTCAAAATACAAAGCCCTTTCTGTTCATTCTGACCAATAATACTTGATTTGGCCAAACTAATATTTTGGCGATCGTTTATGTATTTTATGTTCACGGCAGCTGGATTGTAGTATTGGTTGTCATTAATAATAATTAATAGGTAAATATGCTCAGTACAGCTTATTTTTTTTACTGAGCTAAAATACAACCCATTAATTGTAATGTGCCTATGCACACAGGCGTGTAAACAAGAGCCGTATAATCAGTAAAAAATAATAAAAAAATAGCAAAATCTGCATTCTTGGTCAGTAATTAATGCCTCATGCGTGCAAACACGCATATTTGCATGTGTTTGCACACAAATTCGCACAGGTTTGTCCATTGACATTGTAAATGGCAGCACAAGCTTGCGTGTATGCTTGAAAATGTGCGTGAATTTGTGAAAAAATTGCGCGTACACATATGTGCAAAAATGCACAAAAATACATTTAAAAAAAAGTCTGAAAAAGTAGATGCTCAAACTATTGAGTATTGTGTGCAAGAGGCCTGTTTTGTTTTTTGGAATAAACAGCAAATCAGGAATAGTTAAGACAGCGGCATGTAAGAAGAGACCTCCTGTATGTAAGTACTTCCACATCTGTACACAATAGGAGGTATTTGGAATGTTTTCATACAACTGCAGCTTTTTTTATTTGCCAGTTTAGGGTAGGTGTGTAAATCTCTCCCTGACAACAGCAGACGATTGTCTGTCCTTAGATTGTCTGTCTGTCCTTAGATTGTCTGTCCTTGGATTGTCTGTCTGTCCTTGGATTGTCTGTCTGTCCTTGGATTGTGTGTCTGTCTGTCTGTCCTTAGATTGCCTGTCTGTCTGTCTTTAGATTGTCTGTCTGTCTGTCTGTCTGTCTTTAGATTGTCTGTCTGTCTGTCTGTCTGTCTGTCTGTCTGTCTGTCCTCTGTCTGTCTGCCTGTCTGTCCTTAGTGCTCACCGTCAGGGTTTGTCACAATCTTCTAGCCGAGCCATCCAATGTAGGAATTGTGAAGACGGCTGCTGGAGCAGAATGGATGCCCATATCACTAGGCTGATTTATTAAAGAAGTTCTTACTATGGCACGGGTTCACATTGTGGGAATTTTTTACAATATGTTCACATATTTAAGATGTTCTTTGAGCTTTGGCAGTGCTTTTTAACCACTTGTCGACCAGGCTTTTTCTGACAGTTTTTTTGTTTACAAGTTTAAATCAGTATTTTTTGCTAGAAAATTAATTATAACCCCCAAACATTGTACTTTTTTTTAGCAGAGACCCTGGGGGAATAAAATAGCGATTGCTGCAATTTTTGTCACAGGGTATTTGAGCAGCAGTTTTGCAAATGCATTTTTTGGGGAAAAAATCCTCTTTAATGAATTTAAAAAAACACACAGTTGTACTCATAAGTTTACATACCCTGGCAGAATTTATGATTTCTTGGCCATTTTTCAGAGAATATGAATGATAACACAAACTTTTCTTTCACTCGTGGTTGGTGTTTGGCTGAAGCCATTTATTATCAGTCTATCAGTCTGTTTACTCTTTTTGTTAAATCATAATCACAACAGAAACCACCCAAATGACTCTGATCAAAAGTTTACATACCCTGGTGATGTTGGCCTGATAACATGCACACAAGTTGACACAAAGGGGTTTGAATGGTATTAAAGGTAACCATCCTCACCTGTGATCTGTTTGCTTGTAATTAGTGTGTGTGTGTATAAGGTCAATGAGTTTCTGGACTCCTGACAGACCCTTGCATCTTTCATCCAGTGCTGCACTGACATTTCTGGATTCTAAGTCATGGGGAAAGCAAAAGAATGTATAAGGGGGCACAATATGGGCCCACTTGCTTGAGATTGTGGCCACCCCGTCCCATTATTTCATTTATTTATTTTGGGATTAGCGGACCAATGGGAAGCCAGGGAATCTTCTGGAAAACTTGGGAGAGTTTATTTAAAGGCTAGGGAGATTGAGTTCTCCCTCTTTCAAGGCGGGAAGACGGGAAGAAGAAAGCTCCCTCTCACCCCAGTCACGAGCACTTTATGTGGTTGGATCACCCTGGCATCTGGGGGGAACTGTTTACTTTCTATATAAAAAAAAAATACGTGGTACTGCTGCTCGAGTTCCAATAACTGAGCAGAAAGAATTGAGGTTTATTTGAATTCATGATATTTGGTTGATAATAAAAGAGCATTGAAGGATATTTTATGTAAAAAACGAATAAAGTACCGCGGCCATTTTATTTGCCCAAAAATTTGGTATATTGAGTTGTTACAATATATAAAATATCTGGGAAAAGAAGCGTTTTTGGGAGGGGTGTGACATGCAATCTTATTGTCAAAAGATCTGCGGGAAAAGGTAGTTGAACTGTATAAAACAGGAAAGGGATATAAAAAGATATCCAAGGAATTGAGAATGCCGACGCAATGGGCGGTGGGGTGTAAAAGGGGTCTTAAGGACTGAGCCTCTTTCTGAGATTTGTTGTTTACAAGTTAAAAACAGTTTTTTTTTTTTTTGTTTTTTTTTTAAATTACTTAGAACCCCCAAACATTATGCATTTTTTTTTCCCTAACACACTAGAGAATAAAATGGCAGTCATTACAATACGTTCTGTCACACCGTACTTGCTTAGCGGTCTTACAAGCGCACTTTTTTTTTGGAAATCACTTTTTTGAATTAAATAAGACAACAGTAAAGTTGGCCCATTTTTTTTTTTTTATATTGTGAAAGATAATGTTATGCCGAGTAAATTGATACCCAACATGTCATGCTTCAAAATTGCGCCCGCTCGTGGAATGGTGACAAACCTTTACCCTTAAAAATCTCCATAGTAGGCGACGTTTAAAAAATTCTACAGGTTGCATGTTTTGAGTTACAGAGGAGGTCTAGGGCTAGAATTATTGCTCTCGCTCTACTGATTGTGGTGATATCTCACGTGTGTGGTTTGAACACTTTTTTTATTTTTACACTGTTCTTTAAAAAATAAATTGTGTCACTTTATTTCAAGGAATGCAAACATCCCTTGTAATAGAAAAAAAGCCTGACAGGACCTCTTAAATATGAGATCTGGAGTCAAAAAGACCAAACAAAAAATGGCCATTTAAAAGCTATGGGCGGAATTGACGTTTTGACACCGCTTCCTCCCTGCAATGGCCATCTTCCCCTCACTCCTCTCCATACCGCACACGGAAGAGGACCCAATCACCTCCCCTGCTGCCAACAGCTCCGGTAAGCAGTGGAGGTCACCAGAGAGCAGCAGGAGGAGGTCCCCTCTCCCACCGCCGATAAAAGTGATCTTGCGGCAAATGCGCCATAGAGATCGCTATTATCGGAAACCGGAAAACCTGCTGAAGAAGAGGATACAGGGGTTATGGCATCTGGCTGCTGCCATGACAAAGATATCCCTCATCAAACAGCCGATGTATATTGGTGTGCGATGGTCAGGAAGTTGTTAATCGTTGTCTCGCAAAATGGGCAGGATTCAAGCAGCTGGGGTGTGCAGTACCGCATTTGGCCAGAGGTGTGCGGGGCGCCGGTGACGCTCGGAGACACTCGGGCACACTTGGAAACTCGCTGAGACACTCCGTTGCTGAGTGTCTCCAATCGTCTCCAAGTGGTCTCCAAGCGATTGTTTCCGAGTGTCTTTGGCGCTCCTGCACCTCTGGCCACATGTGGTACTGCATAGACAAGCAGTAGCTGTGGAACAGATTATCTGAGTTTCCATTATTTCCTATGGGGAAACGCAATTTGATATGTGTGCTTTGCATTACAAGAATTCTTCTGGAATGAAGTATTACTTAATCCAAAATATTACAGTATTATCATTGACCTGAAACAATGTTAGCAAAGTTAACACAGAGATCCCGGTTCTGAGGGGAGAAGTGGCAGATCGTCTTATGAACAGCTATCTGTCATCTCCCCTAGTCAGTCCCATCCCCCCTTCAGTTAGAACATACGCTAGGGAACACAATTAACTTCTTGATCACCCCCTAGTGTTAACCCCTTCACTGACAGACATTTTTACAGTAATCAATGCATTTTTATAGCACTGATCGCTGTATCCCACAAATGTGTCATAATTGTCCAGACACGATAAAAATCACAGATTGTCGCCATTACTAGTAAAAAAAAAAAAACAAATAATAAAAATGCTATAAACCTATCCCTTATTTTGTAGATGCTATAACTTTTGCGCCGCAAACCAATCAATATACGCTTATTGCGATTTTTATTACCAAAAATATGTAGAAGAATATATATACATTTTGACATAAACTGAGAAAAAATGTACCGGGGTATAACACGCACCAGCGTATAACACGCACCCCAAGTTTAGGAGGGCATTTTAAGGAAAAAAGTTTTAGGAGGGAAAAAAAACGTACATTTAAATGCCCGTCAATGCAGCCTTATCAGTGTGCATCTGCAGCCTTGTCCATCATTGCAGAATGATCAGTGTCATTTGCAGCTTGCCCACCGCTGTTTGCAGCCTTGCAGAGTGTCATTTGCAGCTTGCCAGTGTCATTTCCAGCTCGCCCAGCGCCATTTGCAGCCTTGCCCATGTTTAAATATCCCGCCGCCGAGACAGACCGAGCGAGCGCCCCCGAAAAAGACCGAGCCGTCTGCTCGGCTCCGCTCGTAGTCCCGCCTCCCTGCTGTTTCTGGAGCGAGCGCTGCCGGAAAAGACCGAGCCGACTCTACTGTGTATTCGGCTTGGCTCGGCTCGCAGTCCCGCCCAGTATGGGCTCCTTGCCTGGCCTGTCAGTTTAGGTGGACGTCCATGTCTTGGTAGGTTTGCAGTCGTGTTATATTCTTTCCATTTTGGGATGATGGATTGAACAGTGCTCCGTGAGATGTTCAAAGCTTGTGATTTTTTTTTTTATAACCTAACCCTCTTCGCCGCAACTCTATCCCTGACCTGTCTGGTGTGTTCCTTGGCCTTCATGATGCTGTTTGTTCACTAAGGTTCTCTAACAAATCTCTGAGGTCTTCACAGAACAGCTGTATTTATACTGAGACTAAATTATACACAGATGCACTCCATTTACTAATTGGGTGACTTCGGAAGGCAATTGGTTCCACTAGATTTTAGTTAGGGGTATCAGAGTAAAGGGGGCTGAATACAAATGCACGCCACACTTTTCACATATTTATTTGTAAAAAAGTTTGAAAAACATTCATCATTTTCCTTCCAATTCACAATTATGTGCTGCTTTGTGTTGGTCTATCACATAAAATCCAAATAAAATACACTTTTATGTTTTTGGTTGTAACATGACAAAATGTGGAAAATTTCAAGGGGTGTGAATACTTTTTCAAGGCATTGTATGTCTATGAGCTGGCGGATGTAAACAGATCCTATATCTGTGTCCATTTAGGTCAAATCTTTTAAACAACACAAGGCTGCATCCTTTTCCGTTTAGCCCTGGTTCACACTGACTGCGGGAATTATAATGTATTCAGCTGAACTCGCATGATTTCATACCCGCTTGTCAGTCATGATTTCGGGGCGATTTCAGAGACATCTGTGTGGGTTTCTGCACGAAATCGGCAAAACTAGTACAGAAACAACTTTTTGAAATCTGCGGCGCCGCAAATGCGGCATCGCAGCAATTAGGGCGTTGCCAATTGCTGCTGATTTGACATTTTGACATGTCAAATCGCATACCAAATCGCACCAATGTGAACCAGCGCTAAGATCAGTGGTCTCCAAACTGCAGCTCAGGGGCCAGGTGCGGCCCTTGCTACTGACATTAACAATTGGGCACTATTTCTCCCACTGACACCAATTATCTGTCACTTTTCCTCCCACTGACACCAATGATGGGGCACTATTCCTCCCACTGACACCAATGATGGGGCACTATTCCTCCCACTGACTCCAATGATGGGGCACTATTCTTCCCATTGACACCAATGATGGGGCACTATTACTGCCCCTAATACCAAGGATGCATTGTTTACTTCCACTAACGCCAGGATAATTTTTACTCCCAATGGCCACAATCCGGCCCCTCTAAAGTCTGTAGGACAGTAAACTGACCCCTGGTTTAGACGGATCAGAAGGGGTGTAAATGGATGCTGTCTGTTTATATCCGTTCTTTTCATATCTTCATGTCCATTTTTAGGCAACAAACATTATTTTGTTATACTTTTGTCCAGGGCTTTTTTCCAGTGGGAAGGTGGGGGGTGCAGTTCCGGGACCTCCAGCACTGAATGTATGTAATGGAAAGAGGTGCTGAAGTGTGCTAGATGTTCTATTGATGTTGGCTGCTAGGAAGTCTGTTGTTGCTGGGGGGGGGGGGTTCAATGTTTGCTGAGAGGGGTCTATTGTTACTGGCTGCTGAGAGATCTGTTGTTTCTGGCAGACAAATCCTCTTAAGCGTCAGACTTTTTTGTCCGAAGGGCGTGTGCCAGGAATTTGTCTTGCATACTAATAGCATACAATTGTCGGGCAACAAACATGAACGCAGTGACGTACTACGTGGAATTTTAGCTCTTGAGCGCCACCCTTTGGGCACCTTCTGCTAATGTCGTATTTGGTGAGCATTGATTCTGAGCAATACGTTTTTGTAATTTGGACTTTTGTGTGACGGACTTGTGTACACACAATACGAAAATCTGACAACAGACCGCTGTCCACTGTAAATTTACTAGCCTGCTAACCAACATTTGTTGGAGGAAAGTTGGACAACAATTGTCTGAAGGAGCGTACTAACGGTCGGCTTTTAGGCCAACAGTCTGTCATCACACAAGTCCCTGCCGCAAATCTGATCGTGTGTACAAGGCTTAAGGGTATCCTCTTGTATGTTTGATGTGGTGGATATGTTGTTGCTGGGTTGTTGTTTTTTTTTGCGAGCGGTCTATTGGTGGGAGGATCTATTGTTGCTAGGTGGGTGGGGTGATCTATTTTACTGCTTTTCTTGTAATGAACAAATTCCATACAAATGACTCGGCACAACAAAATGATACTTGGCTCTGTATTTTCTAAAAAGGGCGGTCCTGGGGAGAGGAAGTGGATGGTAGAAGGTGGAACCAAAGAACGGTGGTTAGAGGTGGGTAGGGGCAGAGACAAGGGGTGACTCGGAAGGAGGGAGTTCTGGCACCTGCTTTGTCACCTCTGATTGGTTTATACAACAATCCAAAAACAAAGATGCAAAAAACTGCTGTAGACTAATGAAAACAAAACCGAACAGAAGACGGATGTACAAACTGAGGTAAACTGAATCAGTGTGACTGAATAGATGACACCTGTGTGAAAGGATCCTTAGGGTAACCATACACATTACGAACTGACCATACAATCTTAGTACAATCAACTTTAGATTTGCCAGGACTAGGTGATAGGAGGACTTATCGAAAGTAACCAATCAATGTACACTCCCTGGCCACTTTATTAGATACACCTTGATAGTACTGAGTTGCACCCCCTTTTGCCTTCAGAACTGCCTTAATTCTCCGTCACATAGATTCAACAAGGTGTTGGAACCATTCCTCAGAAATGTTGGTCCATATTGACATGATAGTATCACACAGTTGCTGTAGATTTGTTGGCTGCCCATCCATGATGCCAATCTTCCATTCCACCACATCCCAAAGGTGCTCTATTGTATTGAGATCTGGTGACTATGGAGGCCATTGGAGTACAGTCACCTCATTGTCATGTTCAAGAAACCAGTGGTGAGATGATTTGAGCTTTGTGACATGGTGCATTATCCTGCTGGAAGTAGCCATCAGAAGATGAGTACACTGTAGTCATAAAGGGATGGACAGGTAGGCCCTGGCGTTTAAACATTTGGTACTAAGGGGCCCAAAGGGTGCCAAGAAAATATCCCCACACACCATTACACCACCACTACCAGCCTGAACCATTGGCACAAAGCAGGATGGATCCATGATTTCATGTTGTTTATTCAAAATTCTGACCCTACCATCTGAATGTCGCAGGTGAAAGCGAGACTCGTCAGACCAGGAAATGTTTTTCCAATGTTCTGTTCTCCATTCACCTAAATCCCTTTTCTTCCCCATTCTGATGCTCGATTTGAACTTCAGCAAGTTGTCTCCACCCCGTCTTGATGCCTAAATGTTGTGTGTTGCTGCCATGTGATTGGCTGAATAGCAATTTGTGTTACCAAGCAATGGAAATGGTGTACCTAATAAAGTGGCCGGTGAGTGTATATCCAATCAGACAGGCCCTTGCAGGGCTGGTTCTCACCTGAATTGCACAGAGAAGCAGTGCACATTCCTGTATGATTCCTATGTGACTCAATGCAGTGTGATTTTTAGCCACTTCATTTGAATGGGCTGAAAATGCATTGAATTGCACCAAAAGTGATCTGATGCTCTGCTTTTGGGGCCATTTCCGATTGCACATCCAGTGCGTTTTGAACAGAGTGTGAACAAGCCTGCACTTTATAGTTATTGCTAGATCTAAGGGAGATTGTACAGATCTAAGGGAGATTGGAATGTGTGTGATGTGCTTTTCTCTGTACAAAATGGGCAGAGACATGGGCTTTTAATTAGTGAACTGCCATATGTTCAAGTGTTCATTTCTTTGGGGACAAATTCCCTTAAAATTTTTATTTATTTTGTAATCTAATCAGCCATAGTGTGGAAAATGTTGGACTCTAATGCCTCGTACACACGATCGGACATTCCGACAGCAAAATCCTGGATTTATTTCCGACAGATGTTGGCTCAAACTTGTCTTACATACACACGGTCGCACAAATGTTGTCGGAATTTCCAATCGCCAAGAACACAGTGACGTGCAACACGTATGACGAGGCGAGAAAAATGAAGTTCAATAGACAGTGCGGCCCTTCTACTTTATTTCGAGCATGCGTGGAATTTTGTGTGTCGGAATTTACGACTACGGATTTTGTTGTCGGAAAATGTGAGAACCAGCTCTTAATTTTTTGTTGTTGGAAATTCCGACAACAGATGTCCGATGGAGCCTACACACGGTCGGAAATTCCATCAACAAGCTCACATCGAACATTTGTTGTCGGAAATTCCGACCGCGTGTATACGGCATAAGTCTGAAAAACTGACACACTTTGTAAAAACATTCTCAGCTCATCAGCTTGTACCCATGACAGTGTTAGCTTGGCAGGGAATGTGTTAAACAGCTGCAGATTTCCCCTTTTGCGTCAAAGAATCCCTGAACTGAAAGGTTTCCTCATTAGAGTCCAATTTGATGACTTGGGGCTGACAGATATGTAATCCTCCTCCTCCTTCTTCTTCTTTTTTTTTTTTTCCATGACCCCTAAAAATAGCAGCCAAGATGAGATTTCATATTCCCCCCAAATGACCGTCGGCGTCTAGTGCCACCCAATAACGCCTGAGTGGAAAGTCTGAATGCAGAAATACCTCTTTATAAATAGACAGGGTGCGGGTGCGTTCGGTGCTTTGTATCAAGTCACTCAAGTCTTATCTCTTCTGAATCCTGATATAATTTCTAGTTATTTCAAAAGCAAACCCAAACAGTTGTGGGTGCTCGTGTTCTGCTGCAATCAGGAATGTGTGAATGTGTGTGCATCAGAAGATTTAACACTCTTTACTGTAGTCAGATCAATTAAGAGGAGATTTTTTTATTTTATTAGTTGGTATGAATAAATGCTGTTCACATTCCCATTGTTTTCACTTACTGGGGATGATTTACTACAGGAGTAGAGCATATTCAATTTGCAAGGGAATTTTCACTCAACAGTGAATATGGTGAAAATTCACTTTGCAAAGAATACCCCATCACAGGCACGGAAAAAAAAATAGTATATTCAAAGAGAACACACACAGTTTATTGAGATGAAGACTCCCAGCTCCGTTTAGTTAAGCAGCCCTTATGTTTTCTATCTTGAGTCAATAGTTTAACCTAACCGAACTAGCTGCACATTGTCATTGCATGTTGTTATTACATCTAAAATCTACTGGAACACCCAGATCCTTCTCCATTACTGACTCACCAAATTGTACCCTAACTATATCGTATGTGCAAAATTTGACATGTATCAGTACTGGCAAAGGTGTGGTCATTCCAGAACTGGCAAAGTTAGGGATAAAACAAGTAATTGGAAATGTAAGTGCAGGTAGACTGGGGGCTGCATCAGTGGGTGGTGAGGTGTCTGGCCAAGGAAGAATGGATGTGATCTAGGGAAAAGATTTCTGGATGGGGAGGGAGGAAGGAACACAGAGGTAGAGGTGTATGGCCAGGGAGGGGTAGGTGTAATTTAGGGGAGATGTCTGATTGGAGAGGGAGTAATAAACACAGGGGCTAGAGGTGTATGGGCAAGGAGGGTGGATGTCATTGAGGGAGAGGTGTCTGGATGGAGAGGATGGAATGAAGACGGGGTAGTAGTGTATAGTCAGGGAGGGGTGGATTTCATTGGTGAAGAGTTGTCTGGCTGGATAGGGGGGAATAAACATGAGGGTAGAGGTGTATGGCCAGGGAGGGGTGGGTGTCATTGAGGGAGAGGTGTCTGGTTTGATAGGGAGGAATAAACATGAGAATAGTGGTGTATGACCAGGGAGGGGTGGATTTCATCAGGGGAGAGATGTATGGATGGGGAGGGAGGAATGAACACAGGGTGAAGAGGTGTATGGCCAGGGAGGAGTGGATGTCATCGGGGGAGAGGTGTTTGGAAGGAGAGAGAGGGAGGAATGAATACAGTGGTAGGGGTGCATGGCCAGGGAGGGATGGGTGTCATCAGGGGAAAGGTGTCTGGGTGGAAAGAGAGAAATTAACACGGGGGTAGGGATGTATGGCCAGGAAGGGGTGGATGTCATTGGGGGAGAGGTGTCTTTATAGCGAGGGAGGAATGAACATGAGGGAAGAGGTGTATGGCCAGAAAGGGGTGATGTCATTGGGGGAGAGGTGTTTGGATGCCGAGGGAAGAATGAACATGGTGGTAGTGGTCTATAGTCAGGGAGGAGTGGATGTCAATGGGGGGGGGGTATCTGGATGGCAAGAGAAGAATGAATACGGTAGAGGTGTATAATCAGGGATGGGTGGATACCTTCAGAGGAGAGGTGTCTGGATGAGAGGTAGGAATGAACACGAGGATGGATGTCATGGGGGGGGAGGTGACTGGAGAGAGAGAGGAATGAACACGAAGGTAGAAATGTCTGATCCGGCAGGGATAACCATCAGTGGTGGGTAAGGCATTTGGTTAGGGATGTATGTTTGGATGGCAAGGAAGTTCTGTAATGGTGGGAGGTGAGGAGGATGGCAGGCAAGAGGGGCTAGATGGAGAGGCTTTGTTTTTTTTGTGTAAGGAAGGTAGTGGGGAGGGGTCGGTAAAGTGGGTGGTGGGAAGGTTCTGTTGTGGGTTGGGGTGAGGTGTGGCAGGAAAGGTCTGTGAGGAATGTGAGGTAGATGAAGGGGGTCACTGTAAGGGAGAATGAGATGTGTGACATGGAGAGTCTTTGGGGGGGGGGGGGGTGCAAGTTGGGTAAAATGAATGTTGATGGTGGAAAGGAGATGGGTGGTGGGGAGTTTCTGTAAACGTAGGTGAGTTGGGTATTGTGATAAATCTGTAAAGCCAGCCATAGATGTTTTGAATCGTGGCTGGTTCAGCAGGGAAGCAGCCAAAATTCTAACCATTAATGGACAGGCTGTTTATACCCATCAATCGACTTGGGTAAAACCAGCATGTTGAATATTTACATGCGATCATTGTCAGTGGCTGTAGGCGCTAGCAATAATCACTGTGCTCTTCCGGCAGAGAAAGAGAAAATCACATCTATGGCCTGCCTAGGGAATTACTGAGATGGGAATGATCTGTAAAGAAGGGGTAAATAGGGTTAAACCTCATTTCCTGCATTTTTGCCAAATCAAACTTGTCAGAGACAGGGAAAGAATAATATATTAACCAATAAGATACCAGTTTAGTCACATCAGTTATCTAGCTAGAGGCATTCCCCTCAACTATAATATAATATGTAATCAAAAATTAGTTTGCTATAGCAGGGGAAAAAATCCTTCCTGATCGCCTGAGAGGCAATCGGATTTTCCCCGGATCAACTTTACCTATAAATGTTAGTATCCATTTATATTCTTTACATTTAGGAAGGAATCTAGGCCTTTTTTAAAGCAATCTACTGAGCTGGCCAGAACCACCTCTGGAGGGAGTTTATTCCACATTTTCACAGCTCTTACTGTGAAAAAACCTTTCCGTATTTGGAGATTAAATCTTTTTTTTCTCTAGACGTAAAGAGTGTCCCCTTGTCCTCTGTGATGACCTTAAAGTGAGTAACTCAGCACCAAGTTCACTATATGGACCACTTGTGCATTTGTACTTGTTGATCATATCCCTCCTTAGGCCCCATTCACACCTGAACATAGCGTTTTCAGGCAGAAAATCACGCGATTTTACTGTGATTTTTCAGCATTTTTTTCCGGTGTTTTTTATTATTATTATTGTAAAGCAAACAATAAATAGGACAAACTAACAGAAAAAGTCAATGTACATAATTATTCACCCCCTAAAGTCAATTATTTGTAGAGCCACCTTTTGCGGCTTTCACAGCTCCAAGTCACGTTGGATAAGTCTCTATGAGCTTGCCACATCTTACCACTGGGCTTTTTGCCCATTCCTCCTTGCAAAACTGCTCCAGCTCCTTCAAGTTGGATGGTTTGCGCTTGTGAACAGCAATCTTTAAGTCTGACCACAGATTTTCTATTTTCTATTGGATTGAGGTCTGGGCTTTGACTAGGCCATTTCAACACATTTAAACCACTCAAGTGTTGCTTTAGCAGTGTGTTTGGGGTCATTTTCCTGCTGGAAGGTGAATCTCCATCCTAGCCTCAAATCACACATAGAGTGGTATGCCCTGTACACACCGTTGAACATTCCGATGACAAAATCCATCTGATTTTTATCTGACGGATTTTGGCCCAAACTTGGTCGCACAAAGTTGTCGGAAAATCCGATTGTTCAGAATGAGGTGACGTACAACACGTACGATGGGACTATAAAGAGGCCAGTAGCCAATAGCTTTCGTCTCATAATTTATTCTGAGCAAACTTTTGTGTGTCGGATATTCCGACGAAAAAAGTCAGATGGAGCCCAAACACAATTGGAATTTCCGACAACACAGTCCGATTGCACATTTTCTGTTGGAAAGTCCGACCGTGTGTACAGGGCAGTACTTTTAGGTTTTGCTCAAGAACATCCCTGTATTTAGCACCATCCATCTTTCCCTCAACTTTTGACCAGTTTCCCAGTCCCGACTGCTGAAAAACATTTCCACAGCATGATGCTGCCACCGCCATGTTTCACTGTGGCGATGGTGTTCTTTGGGTGATGTGAGGTGTTGGGTTTGTGCCAGACATAGCGTTTTTCTTTTATAGCCAAAAAGTTACATTTTAGTCTCTTTAGACCAGAGCACCTTCCTCCATACATTTTGGGAGTCTCCCACATGCCTAATGGCTTTCTTATGGCCACTCTGCTATAAAGCCCAACTCTATGGAGCGTACGGCTTATTGTCATCCTATGTACAGATACTTCAGTCTCTGCTGTGGAATTCTGCAGCTCTTCCAGAGTTATCTTATCTCTCTGATTAATGCCCTCCTTGCCCGGTCCGTGAGTTTTGGTGTGTGGCCGTCTCTTGGTAGGTTTGCTGTTGTGCCATGTTCTTTCCATTTGGTTATGATAGATTTGATGGTGATCATAGGGATCATCAAAGATTTGGATATTTTTTTATAACCTAACCCTGACTTGTACTTCTCAACAACATTGTCCCTTACTTGTTTGGAGAGTTCCTTGGTCTTCATGGTAGTGTTTGGTTAGTGGTGCCTCTTGTTTAGGTGTTGCAGCCTCTGGGGCTTTTCAAAAAGGTGTGTATATATGTAATGACAGATCATGTGACACTTAGATTGCACACGGGTGGACATCATTTCACTAATTATGTGACTTCTGAGGGTAATTGGTTGTACCAGAGCTTTTTATGGGCTAAGGGGGTGAATACATACGTACATGCCAATTATCAGTTTTTTATCATCATGTTATTTGTAGTGTCCTACTAAAGAGGAAATTCCAGTGGTAATTTGTGAGAAATTATTAAACACAGTACAGGTGAAAATGAGATGAGATGTTTCTATTTATAACCATAAAATACCAGATGCCATTTGATAGTACAGACTAGAGCTGCACGATTCTGGCCAAAATGAGAATCACAATTTTTTTTGCTTAGAAAAAAAAGATCACAATGATTCTCGCAACGTAAAATCTTTCATATTATACATAAAAAAAAAAAAAAGGGCTAACTTTACTGGTTATTTTATTTATTTTTTAAATTCATTTAAGTAAGTAAAAAAAAAAAAGCATTTGAAAGACTGCTGCACAAATACAGTGCGACATAAAATATTGCAACACCCACCATTTTATTCTCTAGGGCAGTGATTCTCAACCAAGGTTCCGTGGAACCCTAGGGTTCCTCCAAAAGTTGCTAGGGGTTCCTTCAGCATTGGGCAATTTCTACCTCTCAGATACATTCCCACTCACACCATTGATCTTTTTAGCT